>NC_048294.1:26006950-26069450 GCF_009762535.1 Notolabrus celidotus | reverse complement strand
AACAAATAACCTTGATCTCAGCGCTGAAACAGACTTCATGTTTTTTGATTGTTTTTTTTTTACTTCTGAGGGAATTGACAGGAGGACCATGTTCAGCACCACGGACAGCGCCTTTGTTTTTATGTTTTGTTTGTTTAATGGAGGTTCAGATTAATGAGTTTGTGAGAGTGAAACAATTCAAAGTTTTGCACTTAATGCTTAATGCTTTGTGTGCTTATCTATTATATTGTGGTTGGTTATGCTGCTGACTGATAATTATTTTGTTCGTACGTTTCAGTGCCGTACGGTTATTTCCAAGCATGTTTGAAAAGAAGTGAATACGCCATAATATATGCACTCAATGGCAAATAATGGCTAACTCAGGCTGTCTTGGAAGCTCTAGATCCTGTTACTAGGCGTCTACATGTACACTGTTAAACCCACAGCCCCCCCTACTGTAAATATGTTCCCGTGCATATGGTCCAAGGACAAGAGAGAAAAGGTCTGCAACTGCATGCTAGTGTGCTCACCCAAGATGAGTGGTCAGAGCAGTTTGTGCAATTACACCCCATGACATGTATACACCAATTATACCCATGGATATCATAATTGAAGAAGTCTGTGTTGTAATCCTACAAAGCCGCTCCACCCCCATTCCCACCCCACATGGCCCCATCCCTCAACATGAATTTAAACATGCCAGCAGGTGGTGCCGGGGCTAGCTTAATTATTAGCAAAATTATATCAGCATGCAGATTATACATGGAGCTGTCTTGCTGAGTAATGCTAAGCAGACTCAACAAACAGTGCATGTGGGATTGTTGCTGCTCATGCTAGGAAAACAAGCACACACACACACACACACACACACACACACACACACACACACACACACACACACACACACTTGTGCCTTGCAATCTACAACATACGTGAACACAGCAAAGAATAGACTGGATGACTGGATGTAAATTCAATCACTATGTTCCTAGGCAAAATGGTAATTTCCATCCATCCATCATCCATCTTCCTCTGCTTATCTGGGTCCGGGTCCTGGGGGGCAGCAGTCTCAGCAGGGAAGCCTAGACACTTCCCTCCCCGGCCAATTCCACCAGCTCTTCTGGGAGGATACCGAGGCGTTCCCAGGCCAGCTGAGAGATATAATCTTACCAGCGTGTCCTGGGTCTTCCCCGTGGCCTCCTCCCAGACGGACACGCCCCAAACACCTCCCCAGGGAGACGTCCGGGAGGCATCCTGACCAGATGCCCGAACCACTTCATCTGGCTCCTCTGGATGCGGAGGAGCAGTGGCTCTACTCCCTTGAGCCTCACCCGGATGTCTGAGCTCCTAACCCTGTCTCTAAGGCCGAGCCCAGACACCCTGTGGAGAAAGATCATTATGGCCGCTTGTATTCGGGATCTTGTTCTTTTGGTCACTACCCACAGCTCATGACCAGAGGTGAGGGTTGGAACGGAGATTGACTGGTACATTGAGAGCTTTGTCTTCTGGCTCAGCTCTCTCTTCACCACGACAGACCGGTACAGCGTCTGCATCACTGCAGACGCCGCCCCAATCCGTCTGTCAATCTTGCGCTCCCTCTTCTCCTCACTTGTGAACAAGACCCCGAGATACTTAAACTCCTTTGTTGGGGTAAAGACTCTCCTTCGACCTGGAGAGGGCAAGCAACCCTTTTCCGACTGAGCACCATGGCTTCAGACTTGGAGGTGCTGATCCTCCAAATAGTAACTTAATCGATGATAAATGGGATTGTGTTTATCTAACACTTTGCTGGTCATTAAATGTTGACCCATTCACACCACATCCATACACTGATAGCAGGGGATGCTATAGTAGGGGACCATCAATATTAACTGATCACATCCTACACATCAGGAGTAATTTGGGGTTCAGTGTCTTGCCTTAAGACACTTTTGCACGTGACCATGAGAGCTGGGATCGATCCACCAACCTTCCGACTGAGAAACAACAAACTCTGCCCTCTGAGCCACAACCAATCAGTTGGGTTAATTCAACTGATGAGGGGACAGTGACTTCCTGCAGGGCACACCTGTGTTCTTCTTTCTTAAAATCCATTTCATCATTGAAAGTTTGTTTTCAAAATTGAAAAAGAAAGAAATAAACATTGAAAAGTTTGAATTGGGGTTGGTCTGTTTTGGTTGTTGGAAGACAGTGACTGCTTATGCACGCACTTCAGTTATCAGACTTTCTAAAATGCTTCATTAGGTTGAGAGATAAAGGGGTAAAGGGGAAACTAATTGGCACTATTATAGGACTAGAGGGACTTGACCCAGAGGAAGTGATGCGTGAGAGGACGAGGGGTCAACTTCAGAGTGAACAAGACCAGTCCAGATCTAAGGGAAACCAGTTGGATGTAGGGGTGTTTTCATGTGGCCTTAAATACATGTCAGATAAAGGAAGAAACAGCCATAAACAATGGTTGGAATCTACTTGAACTACTAAACATTGAAAACAGATGTTGTACTTGTGTATATATATATTTTCAACATTCACATTAAATCTGACCTACTGAGCTTAATTTTTAACTCAAAAGGAAGATACTTAAAGTCACATCTTGAAGAAATAACAGAAAAATGTGTTACATAAAAATGCAAAGCTGCTAGAAGCCTCCAGGCAGATGTGTGTCTAACACGAGTCTGGTCCTGCTGGAGGTTTCTGCCTGTTAAAGGCAGTTTGTCCTTGCCACTGTAACTTGCTAAATGCTGTGATTATCTCAAGACTCTTTCCAAACAGAGCAGGTCTAGACCGTACTCTATGTTCCATTATTAACAAAGACACAACATCAAGACAGGATCAGATCCAGTCCCATCTTACAGACAGGACTCAGTCTGATCTCATCTTAATCCACCATGAGCAGAGCACTTTGCAGCATTTAGCAAGTTACAGTGGCAAGGACAAACTTCCTTTAACAGGCAGAAACCTCCAGCAGGACCAGACTCATGTTAGACACACATCTGCTGAGACCGTGTTGGAGAGAGGGATAGAGGGAGATGAAGAGAGAGAGAGATGATAGTGATGAGACGGATAGTAGTAGTTGTAGTTGTTGCCGCTGTAGTCTGGCACGTTCACAGCAGCAGGGCGTATACGGCAGAGATCCAGAGGAACCTACAAGACAAGGGAGCTCAGGGACTTCACAAAGGTCTATGGTTAGTCCTTTCATGTCTTCTTCTGTAGACAAAAACAAACTGATTATCAGACACAGCAAGCACACTGTTAATACTTACATGCATTACATGCACATCTCTGTCTCTGCCTCCATCTGGCTGCTTTCCTGGAACATAACTCTAAAAAAGCAACAAAATTCATCCTTAATTCTGGAGACTTAACCAAGTGCTACGTTTAAATACACATGTTTCTTATTACGTGCATATTCAAAAAAGAAACAGAGAAGCTTTCAGACTGAACCATAAAAAAACAAGAGAAGAAATGAATCCAAGAATCCAAAAGTTCTATTTAACAAATACGGACACATGTTAGAGTTCAACATTGGTTTTGTTACAACAGAAAAAAAAATATTGTTGGTTTTAAAAGCTTAAACATCTGTTGGCACAAAAAAGGTTCCACCTCTATTCATTGCTTCTGGAGCACTGAAACAGAGAGCCAGGATGAGGCTCAGCATGTGAGGTTTTCTCTTTGGGTAAAGATTAGGATTGCACATGTTTCCAAGGAGGACAAGAACAACATGTCTTTGACTGAATGGTATCCCAGAACATTTTTCAAAAGAGAGACTTCATCATCAAGTATTTATTGCTGGTAATATTTCAATTGCCAAGTGAAAGAACTCGTTAACTGGATAAAGAATGGACTTAGTAAAAATCAGAATCTGCAATGTTTGTCAGCAGTGACCATATTTGGAAGAGAGGATGATGCTTGATGGAGGCAAAGGGTTAGCAAACCCAATGTTCATTAAAGCTAAAAAGTGTACTCAGTGTCATGATGAGAAAAATGGAAGGTAGGCCTACGTGCAGAAAAAAATTTGATTTTTATAATAAAAGAACAAATGGTACAAAGAAAACTTACCGCAATGGCTAAGAAACTAAATCCAAAAGAAAACACTGGAAACACAAGAAACACAGAGAACACAGGAGAGACATACAATGATCCAACACAGGACAGGGGGAACAGTGGAACTAAATACAGAGTCATCAACACAGGTGAGAACACAGGAAACAGGTGAGACTAATGAGGGGAATCAAAGAGGAGGGAAACACACAAGGACAGGAAGTAAAACTAAACTGGAAACACAAGACAAGACTAAGAAACACAACAATGGATCACTAAACACTCAAGAGAGACAAAGGATAGCTAATACAGAATAAACACGGGGAGGAACCAAGGTATGAAACACAAGGAAGAAAAATAAACTAAACATCTACTCATGACAGTAACTCCTCCTCCTTCCACCATTTTTTGCCAGCGTGACAGAATGATCCAACCAATAACAGACCCAGCAGACCTTATTTTTTGGCATTAAGATTTTATTATTTTAATATAAAATAATAAATATAATATAATATAATATAATAAAATAAAATATAATATAATATAATATAATATAATATAATATTTTATTATATTGTATTATATTGTATTATATTATATAGTTATTATTATATTATATATTAAATAATGTTGCATCCTATTATTTTTATTTTATTTTTATTATATCATCACCTATTATTTTTATTTTATATTATATTTTATTATTTTTACTTTATTTTATATATCATACCCTATTTTTTTCATTTTATAGTATATTGTATTCTATTATTTTTATATTATATTATATCATATCCTATTAAATTATAATATATAATAATATTCTCTGATTATATTACTATTTTAAAGTACTTGTTACCATTCTCTATCTCTACATACAGACATACCTACATACCCATATATAGTTATTTATTAATATTGCATACAATTTGTCCTAATCACACCATAATGTCAACCTGTCACTTCAGCATAACATTTCCTTCCTGCCTATAATTACAAATATTGATACCATGTGTAACATTTGTACATATCTTTAAATGTTATTCTCATTTTATGTATCTATTTTTACTTTTTATTTTTACTTTCTTTAAATCTAGTCAAGTATTATCTTATCTCAAAAATAACATGTTCTACAAGATGGTTCATGTTCTACAGATGTCTAACCTCAGCCATTATAATTCACTCCCTGGGTTTACACACGCGGTCAACATGAAAGGTTCTCAGGTACATTTTCTACAACCCTTCAGGGTCGAGGAAGATGTGAGTCAGCTTCAAAGAGTTGACTTAAGGTCTAAGAACTCAAAGTGGCACACAAGGAGCAGTCTGGTCTACCTTTAATATTTTGACTCCTGCAGCTTTGTCTTTCTCTACGTAAAGCTGAATGATCATTTGGTATCATGATAGATTTTGGTTTTCAGATCCTGGAAAGTATGCATGCACCTGAGCTCATGACAAACTCAGAACTCCCATCTTTCCCACCTGCTCCTAGTCCTAGGATTGACAGCTGAGGCCTGTGGGGAGCACAATGAATAATTTGTGGGCAGAAAGAGCCGCAGGCAGCCGGAAAAATTCACAGACAAAAGTAATAAAATGGTGAAGTCAACAGCTTCATGAACTATTTATCTTTCTAGAACCGATATGTCCTCTTTCAGTGCTTCTCTGTACTCTTCCACTCTAGCCACCTTACTTGTCAAAGCCCACAGCAGTCCAGACTTTATTGAAAATTTGATTCAGTTTCCCAAGTTGTCACTTTCCAAGAGCTGTGTGCAATAAAGGAGACAGGTTATTGGGGAAAAGAACAGAGAATGGGTCTAATGAAAAAAGGAACCTTTACAGGAGAGAATAGAGCAGGAAGCTATAGGCGCTAACGTCTGATCTGAGATCGAAGGGAGCACGGAAGCTGACAGTGATCAATAACATTAATATGAGTTTCTACAGACTATGTGCTCCAGATTAAAAAACCTGCTGCTAAAACAAACGACAGACAGGATGGACAGGGTCAATCAAGGTAGAGGTCTATGTGGGTTGTGGTTTCCTTGAACAAAAACTGCTTATTCATTGTGGACTTATTTTTTTTTTTTTATATGTGTTTGCAGAAGCCAACATGTCCTAAGTTGACTGTCAGCCATTCAGTTGAACTTATTCTGTTTCTGAAATTACAAAATAAGAAGAAAGGACAGACTGTGAAGACACTCCATGTCTTCATGTCAAACAGTAATAGCTGTTTCACGTTATGTATGAGGACGAGTCAAGTCCCTAAAGACTCTTCAGCTGGTCCAAAACGCTGCAGCTTGAGTACTGACTAGGACCAGGAAGAGAGAGCACATCTCTCCAGTGTTAGCTTCTCTACACTGACTCCCCATAAAACCTAGACTAGAATTTAAAATCCTTCTTCTGACCTTCAAAGCTCTTAATGATCAGACACCTTCAATCAATCAATCAATCGATCAATCAATCAATCAATCAATCAATCAATCAATCAATCAATCAATCAATCAATCAATCAATCAATCAATCAATCAATCAATCAATCAATCAAACAATCAATCCTTCCATCCATCCATCCATCCATCCATCCATCTTTATTTGTATAGCACCAAATCACAACAAACATTATCTCAAGACGCTTTTACAAACAGAGCAGGTCTAGACCACACTATGTCAAATTATGAACAGAGACCCAACACCAAGACAGGATAAGACTCAGTCTGACCCCACCTTAATCCACCATGAGCATTACACCTCACAGTATTTAGCTAGTTACAGCGGAGAGGACAAACTTCCTTTAACAGGCAGAAACCTCGAGCAGAACCAGACTCATGTTAGACAGCCATCTGCGGCAGCTCAGAGGAACCTACGAGACAAGGGAGCTCAGGGACTCCAGAAAGGTCTATGGTTAGTAACTTTAATGGGACAGGGAGAGTTAAAGTAAGTGATGAGGAGGTTAGGGGGAAGGGGGTGAGATAGGATCCCAGTGTGTCAGTGCACCAGTTCTCCTGGCAGTCTAAGCCTATTGCAGCATAACTAAGTGCCTTCAAATCTTAAAAAGCTCATAGTGCCCTATTACCCCTCTAGAACACTACGCTCCCAACATGCAGGCCTGCTCATCGTACCTAAAGTCTCTAAAAGTAGTATGGGAGGTAGAACCTTCAGTTATCAGGCGCCTCTCCTTTGGAATCATCTACCAGTCAGGGTCCGGGAGGCAGACACCCTCTCTACTTTTAAAGGTGACATATCATGCAAAATTGACTTTTTAATGGTTCTCTACCTGAAATATGTTTCCCTGGCATGTCTACAAACCCCCCGAGAATGAAAAGAATCCATTCTGCCCCTGTTCTGATTTCTACACCTTTCTGTAAATGTGTGTGAAACGAGCCGTTTCAGACTTCAGTGTTTTTGTTACGTAACAACAATATCCGGTCTGTCACGGAGTCAGAGCTCGGAGCTTGTTCAGCCCATAGACTGTATAAAATAATACTGAATCCCTCCTCCGTTTTTCATTACCTGCACACATGTGTGCTAACAAGGAGCTTAGGAGGGAGGCATGCTAGTTGTAGGCTGTCTTAATAAACACAAAGGTCGGTTTTACTCCCCACGTCTGCAGATTTGAAGATCTAGTGGATGATTTTTATTTATCATGGATAAGTGCTAGCGCTAGTTAGCATAGCTACATAGCTACATGTCGTAGCTGTAGCTGTGTACCAAGACACACGTCGACATACTGACAAATAAAACAACAAGAAACACTAAATCTGTGACCAATCCTTCAGAAAGGTCCAGCTGCCTTTCTGGCAGAGGTCGGTTTTACTCCCCACGTCTGCAGATTTGAAGATCTAGTGGATGATTTCTATTTATCATGGATAAGTGCTAGCGCTAATTGGCATAGCTACATAGCTACATGTTCATAGCTGTAGCTGTAGCTGTGCACCAAGACACACGTCGACATACTGATAAATAAAACAACAAGAAACACTAAATCTATGACCAATGGTTCAGAAAGGTCCTGCTACAGGCGCCTCTCCGTCAGGATCAGATTCTGGATCAGATTCAGAGGGTTGAAGTAACGGGATCTCTGAGCAGCCGTGTATATTCAGCCAACATGTAAACATTAGATCAACGTGCTGGAGAGCCGAGGCACATCCACTTCCGGAGGGGGCGTGGTCAGAGGGAAAACAGAGTGTTCTGATGAGGAATGAAGAAGAGGACTTTTCAGGCAGACCAAAATCTGATTTCAAAGTGTTTTTTTGAGCATAAACTTTAAAGACATGTTTTGGGGACCTCTTAGACCAATATATATTGATGAAAAAAGCGTGATATGTCCCCTTTAAGAGTAGGCTTCAAACTTTCCTTTTTGATAAAGCTTATAGTTAGAGCTGGATCAGGCTTGGACCAGCTCTTAGTTATGCTGCTATAGGCTTCGACTGCTAGTAATGACACCTGTGCTCTTTCTGCCGTTTCAAAAACTTTAAATTGAATACATCAAGAGGAAAACAAGGTGTCCGTACTTCTCCTTTAGTACTTCTTCATGGTCTTTGTTGTTGTCTCCTTCGTCACAGGAGTTCTATAAAAATGTATTTGTGTATTCTTTATTTTTTGATTTACTTTGAAGGATGGACATACAGGTCATTTGTGAGTTGAGTGCACAAATAATGTTTATAATGCTGATTTTTTTTTTATTCACATCACCTGAGGAAATGAGTCAATTGTATTCCCGGGGCAGGGGTGGGCACCTTTGAATCAAATGTCATACTGACGGCTAATGTTGTGAATGCAATTATTTACTTTCTTAATTCATGTGTGTTTGATTGTGGCATGTTCTATGTTTACTTGCTTCATTTGTGTGAATAACTTGCTCCAAACGCGTGAACCTTGCAAAACGGTAAGCGTTCCCTTCAAACACACAGAGACAAGTTTGTGAGTGTATCAAGTTTTGTTATAAGTTGAACAAATCCAGTCCAATGTGACTTCAATGTGGAGCTTTGTTTCAGTCAGACAACTCGTGTTGTAATGGTTTGACTTGTTATTGCAACAGTTTGTATTTGGTGTCTGGACTCGGACCTCACATCTCCTCTCCTGCTTTTCTGACGTGTGGAAATATGAGGAGCGATGAGATAATATTTCAAACTCCCTTGTCAGAGCCTGCAGATGGATGCTGGGGAGGTAGTGGGGCTAAAAGTACTGGTTCAGGGCAGCGAAAACAGAGCTGAGTGAAAGACCAGAAAATAAGCAGCTACAACAGACCATCAGACTGTGGGTGTGTTTGTCTGGTGATTGAATTGGCACATATGTGTGGAATCAGTGTAGCTCAAGTTGCTGCCTGAACTAGCTCTCACACAGGTGTTGCCTCATTTACCTTGGCACTATGTCGACCTTGTTTTGGCATATGGCAGGAAAGTATTACAAAGAAGTCTTTCCACAGAATCAACACTTTTAGAATATAATCAAATGTTTGAATTCAAGGTGCTTGGCTGCAGACTGTTTGGCAGAAATGTCTTCACAAGCTGTTTGTCTGATAGCTCTGTAGCTAAATTCAAGAAAGTACTCCAACACTTTTTATTCAATGCCAAGATTCAGTTCAGTTCAGTTTGGTTCTTTTCTCAAGCTAATGCTGCTTCATGTGGTGCAGGAGCATAGACTGAATAAGAAATGGACATAGTCTCCGTCACGTCACCCATCTGATCCTGAAGCGTTGTTTTGAAGCCGATCATCGGCGGGAGCCATATTGGAAATGCTGAACTCAACCTAACTTAGTGTGAGTTAAAGAGGCAGGCCTTTAGCCTCCTCGCTAACAGCTACAGTGTTCCCGCCATAGACTGTATAAAATATAGACGTAGTATCCGTGACGTCACCCATCTCTTTCTGAAGAGCTGTTTTGAGGCTAATCGTCGGTGGGAGCCATATTGCTTCTGTGGAGCCAGTGTGACATAAAGAGGCGGAGTTTGAGCCTCCTAGCCAACAGCTGCAGTGTTCCTGCAGGCAGCTGTGTCTCTCATTGGAAGACTAGTAATCTCAATATCTTAGAAACTGCCACGTTAGAAAAAAATTCACCCCCCTCACAGTGAGAGCTTATCAAGAAATGAGTTATCCAGACTACACTCATCTTTTGAACCAGGCTGTAAACATGTTTATTAATGCTGTAAAGATCGGCTTTTTCCCATTCATGTGTATGTGGCTTCTGGTACTTCAGGAGCCAGCCTCAAGTGGATCCTCGATGAACTGCAGCTTTTAGCACTTCCGCATTGGACTCATATTTTTAGACCGGAGGTTGCCACTTGGTTCCTGCCTGTCAATCAAGTCTGCCACGCCCTTATTTGGGCAAAACTTGTAAATTTAAAGCTGGGGTTGGTAGTCAGGTTTAGATACACGTTTTGTTATACTGGTTAAAATGGTCTTTATGTCCCGATGGTAATCAATACATAATGGGCCCGATCTACTAAAGGTTTGCGTGTATCAAAAAAAAAATGCAAACTTGATAGTGCACGCAAAGCTGACGTACTAACTGGAAGCACCGAGGATTGCGTCTGTCAAATGAGCAAAATAGCACTCGCTATCCATTTAGCGTGTTTGCCTTCATAAATATGCAGAATACATGTAGATCATCAGAACGCACAAAATACTGGGAGGAGGAGATGCAAATGTAATCATTTAGCACACGCAATGTGATTTATCAAACCTGAAGCAGATAGCGGGCGGTGTTTTTGCGTCTATATTTAGCACGTTTGAAAGGCAGGTGCAAACTGGCACAGCGTTACGCACACATGGATGTCACAAAAGGGAGACGTGCCATATCTCCAATGGAGAAACTCCTGCAACACTGCATTTTATTGTAATAAAAAATAAGAAAACAACACAAATTCAAAGCAGTTCAGCACCACGGATAGCGGCCGCATCATTCTGACACCCACTTTAACTTTTTCAACTAATGAGAGCACAGTAGGTCACTGTATCAACAGATATAACGTTTAGTAAAATTGGCACAGCGGCCCACATGTTCACATACAAACAAAAAATCAATATGAAGTACTCGGCCTACTCACCACTGTCTGGACGAGCCTTAAGCTCCACGGACTTGTCCACGATGCACTGTATGTCCATTTTCTTTGATCTGTCATTCTCAATGGACAACATAGCAAGTCCACTCAGTCTCTCCTGTCCCAACGTGCTCCTCAAGGGGTTTTTAATTAGTTTTAACTTTGAGAACTACTTCCCAATTAAGTAGCTAGAGCAAGACTGGCAGACTTTTGAACTAATTAAATGTTCTAAATCTTCCTTTTTATTTCATCGGCAGATCTTCTGTTTTTTCTCACAGCATTCACCATTTCACAGGCCTCCCAGAAACGCTGAGATGTCTCTGCTGGAGTTCACCGATGTGTTTATTTCCCTCCTCCACAAAGACCTCCAACTCCATGTCTTCAAACTTCATTTTCCGTTTACGGCCACTCTGCTCTCCAAAACTCTCCATGGGGACAGACGATTTAGCACACGCAAAATCCTCATTTAAGGGTGGTCCGTTCCACTTTTGCACTTGTTATCATTTGTGCACGCAGATCATAGTAGATCACCCGCAACACACCCAGAAATAACACATGCAATGTTTTAGTTTTCACACGCAATACAGCGCTCTTTATTTGAGATCTTAGTAGATCAGGCCCTATGTGTTCTTAAAAAAGAGGTAGAAAAAGCTGCTATCTACAGCCGGACTAAACCTGGGAAAACACCAACCAATCCCTGCCATCAGGAGCCAAAACCATATGGTCAAGAATCAGTGGCGCTGGTGCATGTGAGCGGGGGTGTTGTTTTGGAGGAGCTCAGAGGGGAGGGGTTAGACGGAGTCCTGAAGAAATGCTACATTCAAATTCATGCTAGTTTTCCGTGACGACCAACCCTAGCTTTAATATCTTCAAAAATACTGATTCACCCCGTACAGTGTGTGCTGATAGAGAAATGAGCCGTTCTTTGAACCAGGCTGTAAACATGTTTATATCTGCTGTAAAGATCGTCTCTTTGAATGGGTGTGTATGTAAGACCAGAGGTTGCTGCTTGTGTACGACACTTTGGAAAAATGAGTTTCTGATTTGTGAAATGCATGTGAACACCTGCTCAAGTCGGAACAACATCTTGGAAACTCAGGCAAGAATTTGGTGCCCAACTTGCCACCTTGAAGTCATAGTAGTCATTAACGTGGATAGCAAACAATGCTTTGTTGAATTTAAGAAGCTTTTTATTAGTTCACATTTTGCACATCAACTATTTGCTCAAATATGGTAAATGGTAAATGGACTTGTACTTATATAGCGTGTTTCTAGTCTGACCACTCAAAGCACTTTTACACTACTCACATTCACCCATTCATACCCATTCACTTACTGATGGTAGAGGCTGCTATGCAGTGAGGGACCATCAGTGTTTACTAATCTCATTCGTACACATTCAAACACCGCTGAACAACAGTGGGAGCAATTTGGGGTTCAGTGTCTTGCTCAAGGACACTCCAGCATGTAACTGCCAGAGCTGGGATCGAACTGCCAACCTTCTGATTGATAGACGACTGACTCTACCCACTGATCCACAGCCGCCAAACAATACAGTCATGGCCAAAAGTTTTGAGAATGACACAAATATTACATTTTCACAAAGTCTGCTGCTTCAGGGTTTTTAGGTGTTTTTGTCAGATGTTTCTATGGTATAATGAAATACAATTAGAAGCATTTCATAAGTATCAAAAGCTTTTATTGAGAATTACACAGAATTCATGCAATAAGTCAATATTTGCAGTGTTGACCCTTCTTTTTCAAGACCTCTGCAATTCTCCCTGGCATGCTGTCAATCAACTTCTGGACCAAATCCTGACTGATGGCAGTCCATTCTTGCATAATCAATGCTTGGAGTTTGTCAGAATTTGTGGGTTTTTGATTGTCCACCTGCCTCTTGAGGATTGACCGCAAGTTCTCAATGGGATTAAGATCTGGGAAGTTTCCTGGCCAAGGGCCCAAAATCTTAATGTTTTGTTCCCCGAGCCATTTTGTCATGACTTTTGCTTTATGGCAAGGTGCTCCATCATGCTGGAAAAGGCATTCTTCATCCCTTGAAATCAATGGAGCAGTGTTTTCCTCCTGCTACTGATGAAGAAGCTTTACAGCCTGATGGCATTCAGGTCCATCTGTGATTGAACTACTTTAAGTATGAAGAAACTGGTCTGTTCAAGAATTCTGCTATATTATCTTAACACTGGTGATATTGGGCCATATGAATAATTTCAGCTGGACAGGATATTCAATTACATTATGTAATCAGGGCTTTGAAAATTGAATATTAAAAATGTAATACCTCTCTTTACCTTCCCCTGTGTTAACCCAAGTCTGTGCCTCAGTAAGAGTCATAGTTTACTTTCTTCAGCCTTCAGGAGGAGACCATGTCTTTGCCAAGCTTTCTACACAGCTGCACTTTATATCACCAAAGACCTCAAAATGACTTTTTGTGTGTGCGAAACAATTCCTCCTGAAAGAGGAGTTTGTTGCAATAAAGGTTGTGATGCTTCCTCTTTGACAAAATGTCAGTTTGACAGCCCAAATATGGATCCGCTTCATATGGAACAACAACCGCTTTACAATCTGGATTTATTCTTTCATGTTGCAGCCAAACAGATTCTCTCTGTTGTTCACCAAGCCAGAGAGGTAAATGTTGACTGAGACACACAGGGGTAATCACACAGCATACATGTAAGTCATGATGGTTCAATTCTCATGCTAATGATCTCAATCAGTGTTCAAAATGCCACTGCTTTTCAAAGAAGCAACACACACTCATACTTTGGAACACAAAACGCCCGTGTGTGTGCACACACCCACGCTGGTAGTAAACAGAAACTGCACACCCACAATTACATCCTCCTCCACCTGACACAGCTCCATGTTTCCCGGATAATCAGACAAAGATTGGATAATCCTGACAGAAATCCTTTTCATTCCCTCAGCCCCCCTGCAAATTCTCATTTTGCAATATCATTTTCAGTCAATACCCCGACAATCAAAGGCCTTTCAAGGATTTAAAATTCTTCGACTCTTAAATCAGGCCTGTGGGGTAAACATTTTTTATTGCTTCCTAGAAACTTTACTCTAAACTTTTCAGATTCAATAACAATGCAGTCAGTGCACAGCATAAATATGTATGTAAATGGAGAACACAGGTAATATTATAGCTCCTGGGTGTACAGATTACACTTCCATGTCAGACTGAGTAGTAGCAATCATGTAAAGCACTTATTTGGCCCTGAGCAAGGCTGCACCCCAATCACTTTGTCTTTATCCATTTACCTCAGGCTTACAGAGGTTAAGTGGCTGAAGAAAGCATACACAATCCACCCACACTGAAAAACATGCTCTGAAACATGTTCACATGAAGCACAGAGAGGTATCAGAATAACATAAGTTATATAAGAACATAAACTGTGTGCTCTCTTCTTTATTTCTTGCCCTCTTGTCTTTGTCTTGTTTAGCTTGTTTTTTATAGGCTAATGGAGGGTGAGATGTTGCTACCACTGGGCATGGAAGTGTGTTTTAATGATGCCCTGTTCCTAACTTTTCCCACTTTGAGAACCGATAACAGGAAGGTGTGCTCTAATCAAAACACTGGCCTCTCAAGTCCCTCATTAAAAGGACCTTGAGGGCCGCAGATTGGAATCCATTTGATCTGGGTTATAAATTTAGGATGCACATTTTATCCCATGTAACCTGAAGGTTTTATTTTAAGCAATGAAGTTTTATTTGTCACATGAAACCGTAAAAGACAACATCATATAGAAAATGTAATCCCAACATTTCCTTTAATTTATGCATTAAAATGAATAGATCAAACTGCTGGGATGATGAATGAGTGAAAAACACAGGACTTAATGTTTGTATCCTCCACACTGTGTTTCCCATAACCACATCTATGACCATGTGTTGTTTGGATCAAACCAAAATGCCCTTTGTTATGAAAAAGAAAGTTGACATGTGAGTCTGTGTGCTTCAGGACTGCTCAGTGTCTTGTTGTTGTTGTTGTTTTGTTTGTTGTTGTTTTTTTCTATTGGGGGGGGGCATTTTTCCCTCGACCCCAGAAGTCTGATCTCTTGTAATGATGTTAGTATAAAACACATTCAGGACCCCGTCTCCAAAATAGGGAGTTACTGATCCAGAGGCGGGTCTAGACATGTCCCCACCCTGAATCTCGACCCCCCTAGTACTGACAATTCAGATACAAGGCCCCCTACTCATCCCTCCTTACTTCAACCTCTACTCATCCCTCCTTACTTTGACCCCTACTCATCCCTCCTTTCTTTGACCCCTTCATATCCCTCCTTTCCTCAACCCCTTTCGATCCCTCCTTCACTGGACCCATACCCATCCCTTCTATCCTCGACCCATACCCATCCCTCTCTTCTTTGACCCCTACCCATCCCTCTTTACCTCGACCCATACTCATCCCTACTTTCTTTGACCCATACTCATCACTCCTTTCCTCTCCCCCACCCATCATTCCTTACCTCGACCCCTACTTATCCCTACCTTCTCTTGACCCCTACTCATCTCTCCTTTTTTCACCCCTAACTCATCCCTCCTTCCTAACCACTACTCATCCCTCCTTTCCTTGACTCTTACCCATCCCTCCTTACCTCGACCCCTACTCATCCCTCTTGTCCCCGACCACTACTCATCCCTCCTTTTCGGGACCCCTACTCATCCCTCCTTTTCACGACCCCTACTCATCCCCCCTTTTAACAACCCCTACTGGCCCCCTCGGCCCTGGTGGCTCCTTTGGCTCCGTCTTGGGGGGCTGTGGGGGCGGTCCCTTCTTCCTTTGAACCCTTCTCATGCCTCCTTTTCACAAACCCTACTCATCTCTCTTGCCCCTGACCCCTACTCATCCCTCTTGTCCATGACCCAGACTCATCTCTCCTTTTCACAAACCCTACTCATCCCTCCTTACCTCGACCCCTATTCATCCCTCCTTACCTCGACCCCTATTCATCCCTCCTTACCTTGACCCCTACTCATCCCTCCTTACCTCCAGCTCTAGTTATCCTCCTTTCCTCAACTCCTACTCATCCCTCCTTTCCTTGACTCTTACCCATCCCTCCTTTCCTCAAACCCTACTTATTCCTCCTTACCTTGCCCCTACTCATCCCTCTTGTCCACGACCACTGCTCATCCCTCCTTTTTACGACCCCTACTCATCCCTTCTTTTAACAACCCCTACTCGTCCCTCCTTCCTTTGAACCCTTCTCATCCCTCCTTTTCACAAACCCTACTCATCTCTCTTGCCCCTGACCCCTACTCATCCCTCTTTTTCACAAACCCTACTCATTCCTGCTTACCTCGACCCCTACCCATCCCTCTTGTCCGTGACCCCGACTCATCTCTCCTTTTCACAAACCCTACTCATCCCTCCTTACCTCTACCCCTACTCATCCCTCCTTACCTCCAGCCCTAGTTATCCTCCTTTCCTCAACTCCTACTCATCCCTCCTTTTCTCCACCCTTACTCATCCGTCCTTTCTTGGACCTCTTCTCATCCCTCCTTTCCTTTACCTTTAACTTACCTACTGAAATTCTTAGAATAGTACTATCCTGTGGATTTGTTTTTGATGTTCAGTGATGTGGTTTTGTTGAGGTACTACAGTGGGTCCTGTTACAAATATGATTATAACGTACCGGGACGTGGTCTTGATAGTGAACTGAGGGATAGTGAGTATGCATGCACAACTTTTGTTATAAATTGAGGCCAGGGTGCACGAGTCTTGGGCCCCTGACTGGAAACATGCGACCAATCCGTAACTTTAGAAATATAGAATATTCTTTATTTACATTTTTACTGTATTGCAGATTATGCATTTACACAACAACCAAATCATGTTTACATTATCAAACTCTTTTTTAAAAAAATCGTAATCAGTGACAGTCTGTCATTCTACCTGTGGGGAGTAGTGGGGCAGAGCCACAGCCACTTTCACTGACCACCTGCCACTGAAACTGCTATGTTCAGCCAAATAAACTGGTCTGTCAGCTCTCAGGAGTCCTGCTGCCCCAGGCTGTTTCCAGACTCATAAAGACATCATGACGTTCAATTAGAATTTTCTCAGCCTCTCTAGGGACACCAAGAATTTGCTAAACCATGTAAGGTGAGAATGTCTGTGCCTTTCTTTCCAACGTCTCTTTCTTTCACACAGTGCCAATCTCTTCTTCTGCCCCTCTTTTATGCATTTCCTATTGTTGCCTTTATACGCACATAAATCTCAGAGAGTAGACCTCTCTTGAGATGATATAAATCACTTCACTGAGTCTGCTGTATTTTGAAGAACATGTACCTTTTCCTTCACTCATTACGTTACACCAGAGGGTAATACAGGACACACATTGATATGGCGGTCTGATGTGGGATGTTTTTAGACACATTTCTTTTAGCACAGATAATGTGATCAAAGCAGTGGGCATCATAATGCTGCCTCCCAAAGGAATGCCCACAGCACAGCCCTAAGGAGACCAGCAAGGACGAAGAAGCAGCACAGAGAGCGGAGAGTAGGCCTAAGGGGAGCTATATGTGTGTTTGTGTTTGTGTGGGTGCCTTTGTCTCCCCATTTGTCTCTCTGGGGATGCTGTCTGAAAGGTCACACAGGCTTTATCTTTTGATCTGTGATTCTCTGTTCAAAACATCATTGAAGCTCCAGCATCTGCTTCCTGGCTCCGTCTCTTTAGACTTTTTATTTAATGAGGCACTGGCCTCGACACCTCTCACCTTCACCTATCCGCATCCTTTATTGTCTTCTTTTTTTGTCTTCAGCCCTTTTGGCTCTAAGAATCTTCATCGTCTCTTCCCTTCCAAATTCTAAGTAATGCATTTTAGTCCATGCTTTCTCTTTCGTAGAGTTAGTACTGTTTGTAAAAACCATTTAAAAAATGTTCCCCAAACCTCCTGTGTCCATTGTTGTGTCCAATCCTTTAAGCTTTTTTTTCTTACCTTCGCTCCATCACCTAAGGCCAACGAGCCAATGAATCTGGGGAAAATGATAATGATGATGAGAAGACTTCTGGAGGAGGTGGTGTTCTGATTTGTAAATTAAAGGTCAAGCAGATCAAGAGTATCCTCTAAATCAGGGGTGTCAAACTCATTTTCACCAAGGGCCACATCAGCATTATGGTTGCCCTCAAAGGGCCAGTTGTAACCAGTGTTCATTTTGGCGCCTATTTTAGATTTAGTCTTAGTCTTAGTCTTTAGACGAAAATGCCTGTTTTAGTCAAATTTGAGTCTTTTCAGCCCTTTATAGTTTTAGTCTAGCTTTAGTCAGCAGAAACTCAAAACATTTCACTCCTTTTAAAACTTTTGCTTGTGTAATATCTTAAGTTAAATAATCCAGCCTGTCCCTACAAAAATTCAAAAGAAAACATCTTGATGTGACCACTGTGACTGTATTTTGATTCTCTTGACTCACAGAAAAATGCCATAAAGGGCTATATTGCACATTTACGACGGTCCTTGAATGCACCTCGCAGCAACAGAGGCGCCACACTGGACAGACAGTCAGTTCATGGCACTCTGAAATGCATCCGCATCTTTGATGACAAGGAGTTGATCCATCCATCCATCCATTATCTTGACCGCTTATCCCGTAAGGGGTCACGGGGGGCTTGAGCCTATCCCAGCTGGCTTCGGGCGGAAGGCAGGGTACACCCTGGACAGGTCGCCAACCTATCACAGGGCTAACACAGAGAGACAGACAACCATTCATGCACACACTCACACCTACGGGCAATTTAGAGTGATCAATCAACTTGAGCATGATTTTGGATTGTGGGAGGAAGCCGGAGAACCCGGAGAGAACCCACGCATGCACGGGGAGAACATGCAAACTCCACACAGAAAGGCACCCGCCCGGCCGGGGATTCGAACCAGGAACCTTCTAGCTGTGAGGCAACAGCTGTGAGGCAACAGCGCTGCACCATCGTGCAGCCGGAGTTGATCCAAACCTACTAAATATGTCTGATGTATCACCAAACTGGATTAAATCAAGCTGTAGATGCAGAGCTTTTTACTGTAATAGCGGCAACAACGTCAAACCTCAAATATTAAACAGACGTCCCCCGGTTGTGTCTTTGTCACTAACGCACACCGGGGGTAAAAATCCTCAATGAAGATGAGACAGATGCATGGAGGTGAGGAGAGCTGCTTCATAAAGCACACCTGCTGCAGGTAGAGACCAAGCTGTGTCCCTCAAATAATAACTGTCACCTGTCACAGGAACACATCACTTTTATCTTTAAAGACGCACAGGAAAACATGGATTTTAAATGTCCGGCGGTCGGCCACTAACAAAATCAAAACATATGTTTGTCAGATTTTTTATTATCAGTGATGCACCTTAGCTCGTCATAAATTCATTTTCATCATGAACAAACGAGGCGTTAACGAACATTTATCGTCATAATTTCATTAAAGAAATGAACACTGGTTGTAACAGTAAGACAAAATGCAGATGTAGATTGTACTCTTTGACAGCCACACTGCCTCATGACACAAAAGACACACTGGTTTCTCTCCACTTCTCATCCACTGGATACACAGTTTCCTCAGCAACAGACCACAAGCAGTCAGAGCAGGCACAATAACATCTTCAACCACCATCACCAACACCGGTGCCCCTCAAGGCTGTGTCCTGAGTCCCTTCCTGTACACCCTCTACACCAATGACTGCATCAGCCCCTCAACAACCACAACATATTTCAAATACTCTGATAACACTGCCATACTTGCCCTCCTTAATGACAATAACTCTGTTCTAAATTACCAGGATTCCATCTCCCACTTCACATCATGGTGCACGGTCAATCACCTCCAGCTGAACATTTCAAAAACAAAAGAACTGGTCATTCACTCCTCCAGCACTCACAGCCCGGCCCACAACCCCATCCACATCAACAATCAAGCAGTCGAAATAGTGGATCACTTCAAATATCTCGGACTCACCCTGGACAATAAACTCAACTTTGATCAACACACCACTGACATTCACAAACGCTGCCAACAAAGACTCTCTGCCATCCCCAAACTCAAAGCACTTTCTGTCGCCCCCCACCTTCTACTGTTACTGTACCAAAGCATCATCCAACCCATTCTCCTCTACTGTTCCCCCTGCTACTACAACATGCTAACTGTCTCCAACAAAAACAAACTCATACGCACCACAAACACTGCCACCAAAATCATCCGCCTCCCCACACCCAACCTGTCTGACCTCAACAACAGAGCCATCATACGCAGAGCACGGACTCTAACACTGGACCCCCAACACCCCCTCTACTCAGTCTTCACACTACTCCCCTCCGGTCGCAGGTACAGATCCCCTTACTGTAGGCGAGCCCGGTTTGGCAGAAGCTTCGTCCCATCGGCCATAGCACTGCTAAACAGAATGCCACTGTAATGTGTCCGGTGTGTTTATATGTGTCCGGTGTGTTTTATATGTGTCCTGTGTGTTCATATGTGTCCGGTGTGTTTTATATGTGTCCTGTGTGTTCATATGTGTCCGGTGTGCATATATGTGTCCAGTGTTTTCATATGTGTTTGGTGTGCATATATGTGTCCAGTGTGTTCATATGTGTTTGGTGTGTTTTATATGTGTCCAGTGTGTGCATATGTGTCCGGTGTGTTTATATGTGTCCGGTGTGTTCATATGTGTTCGGTGTGTTTTATATGTGTCCGGTGTGTTCATATGTGTTCGGTGTGTTTTATATGTGCCCAGTGTGTTTATATGTGTCTGGTGTGTATATTTGTGGGATGTGGTGCACCATTGCTGTGAGGCTGGGTGGATGTTTTTGGTTATTGTGTTCATACATGTATTCCTGTACAGACGGTGGCAACAAATCTCCTTATTAAGGACAAAATAAAGATCTATCTATCTATCTTGAAGCACAAACATGTACCTTCCCAATCTGTCTTGAAAGATCCATCTGAATCAACTTTTCTCTTCCTGGACATTTTGGGGTCATTTGTATGCACTTCTACAGACTCAACCTGTAGTCACTGTAGTAAATGCCGCTAACATAATCAAAATGCATTGTGGGAGATGTAGTTTATGGTTAATGCACGCTTAATGCAGATTTTTTATTTTTTTAAATAAACAGTCATAAGCCTTAAGCTCTCGTGGGCCACATAGAGACGTGGCAGGCCACATTTGGCCCGCGGGCCTTGTGTTCATAATTTGACATAGTGTGGTCTAGACCTCCTATGTTTGTAAAAGCGTCTTGAGATAACGTTTGTTGTGATTTGGCGCTATACAAATAAGGATTGATTGATTGATTGATTGATTGATGTGCTCTAAATGATTGTATTTTACAGGTAACAGAAGAAGATAAACACTGCAGATTCAGAGCATTGGAACGGCATCTTTAGTAACTAACTATAAAGCTTATAGTTAGAGCTGGATCAGGCTTGGACCAGCTTTTGTCATGCTGCTATAGGCCTAGACTGCCGGGGGAACTGGCACACTGACACACTGGGATCCTAGCTCATCCTCTTCCCCCCAACCCCCTCATCACTTACTTTAACTCTGCCTGTCCCATTAAAGTTACTAACCATAGACCTTTCTGGAGTCCCTGAGCTCCATTGTCTCGTAGATTCCTCTGAGCTGCCGTAGACGTCCTCCTGCTGTGGACCATCTGGACTCCAGCTGATACGGACGTGCTGGACTCCAGCGGCAACAGCTTCTACGACTCGTCTCACTATCACTGTAGTATCACTATCACCTCTCTCTCTTACTCCCCTCTATCTGTCTTTCCAGACCCAGCTCAGTCGAGGCATGATGTCTGTCTAACATGAGTCTGGTTCTGCTCGAGGTTTCTGCCTGTTAAAGGAAGTTTGTCCTCTCCACTGTAACTAGCTAAATACTGTGTGGTGCAATGCTCATGGTGGATTAAGGTGGGGTCAGACTGAGTCTTATCCTGTCTTGGTGTTGGGTCTCTGTTCATAATTTGACATAGTGTGGTCTAGACCTGCTCTGTTTGTAAAAGCGTCTTGAGATAACGTTTGTTGTGATTTGGCGCTATACAAATAAAGATTGATTGATTGATTGATTGATTGATTGATTGATTGATTGATTGAACCCAAGCCTCATCAGCATAGAATGAACATGTTTATGTTTTAATGACAGTTTTATTTTTGATTTGATGAGCAGAAATTGGATAGTAAATGGAGCGACGCCTGCGAGCTAGTTCAGGCAGACAACTCGAGCTGCAATGCCATACACGTCACATGTCCCACTCTTATGACCATCATCCAATCCTGCCCTCTGCCTCTCAAATTGGCGGTCTATTTAAACTGGGGAAAAATCTCCCATCTCTCCCTCTGCCTGTCAACGCCTCTGCTGCTGCATGCCATTGCTGATATTTTCTTCTTCCCCGCCGCCTCCCCAGCTTCCACCTGCAGGCTCCGGGGGTGTTTAGTATGTTTTGCTCATCACTCCTCAATGTCTGCATGTTAACTTATCTGCAGGGAGTGATGAGGCCGGAGCCTGGGCGCCAAACATGAATATGTATTTGCTGCTACAATAAACAATTTAAACGTGAGTTGTCTGACTGAACTGCAGTTATGCTGCATATTAAGGCATGTTTTTTGTTTATATGTTATTTGTTCAACAAGTGCATACACACTTTCTGGCATTACTAAGTAAGGGATAATGTATGGTTAGCAGGTTGTTGTGGGGAAAAGAACTCAGACAAGTCTTGACCACCCTGAAGGGGTCCTTTTTCCCATAACTACCTGCTAACCATACATTATCCTGCTTATTACTACTAACTTAAAATACAAACACGTTATTAAAACATTGATTAAAGATGATTTTATTGATTTAAAATGATTTATGTTTACAGTTAACTAGCTAGTACCAGGTAAAACAGAGATAGCTTCACAAAGAAAATAATATCGTGCACACTTTTAAATTTTTTTTTCATATGATACAAATGTTAAAGGAACCAAACCAAAAAGGTTGTGGGCAGGATGGTGGACGAAAAAAGGACATGTTAGCTTTCACGACTTTGCTGGCCAGAAGGCTGATATTGTTAAATTGGAAATCCTCTGCCCCACCTACCCATTCAAGCTGGATTAAGAGTATACTCTATTTTCTTAAACTTGAAAAGATTAGGCTGACCCTTGGTGGCAGGGCTCACATCTTTAAAAAGACCTGGGACCCTTTCTTGTCTTATGTTGAGAGCTCGGCTTGCTGTGTGTCTTTAGACTGAGCATCAACATGGTGTGTCTTACTATGTTCAGATTATTGCTTTCATCGGTTTATTTTTGTTATATTTGCTTTTTATCTTAGGTTTTCCTTTTTTTGGAATTCTATCTAGTTAGTCTGGAGGGAGTATGTGTCGGGGTGGGGGGTTATTTGTTGTTTTGTATTTAGTATGTCATTTGTGTGTTTTTTTTGTTCAAAGAAAAAAGGAAAATGTGTAAACTTTGAATTTTGGATGTAACTGTTTTGCTATGTGAAAATCAATAAACAAAGTTTAAAAAAAAAAAAAAAGGATGGTGTACGAAGAAGAATTGGCTTAACTTAAAAGCCTCCAGCCTTTCCATTCACAAAACTATCAACAGCACTACATGCATCCTCCTACAGCCAAAGGGAAAGTGTCAAAGAACATAATAGAGAGAAAATAAATTCATCTTAATAAAGAGATATAAACGTATATCAAAATCCTGATGTAGTATTTCCACAGATAATCTCCTCTTATCGTTCTCTCCGCTGCTTCACACTGTTCAAACTCCACTGTCAGGTGCACAGACTTCCTCCGCCATGGAGAGTGGTCCTCTGCTGTTAACTATTAACTGCCTCATTAAAGTTTGAAATAAAATACATGGTACACATTCTGTGTGTAACTGGTAGTTTTCAGCCATGCTTCAAACTGGCAATGTATTAAAGAGGACAATTTTTAATAGTTACAATACTAGAAAACAGCTCCTATTCCTGCTTCTTTTGTTCTTTTATTTTTTAAACTTAGAACTTGAAAAAGCTAATTCATTGAACATGTTCAGGTATAAAATATCTAAATCCTCCTAACAATTCTTTCTTGCATTTTTTACATTCAAAAACTCATATAGCCTAGTTCAAAGTCTAAAACTTCTTCAGGCTCTTTGAGTTAAAGAAAAAAACGTTCATGGATATAACTAATTGGGGCTATAATGTTTTACAGTGAAGGAGCAGAGCAGGTGAGAGAAACTTTAGGTTAGTGATCTCTCCAAAGAAAGTTAAACCATGAGCGGTGGTGATGATAGCAGCAGGGTTCAAAGTTGTGACATTAGTTTCTTTTTAAAGGTGTGTGAACCACAGAGCTCAGAGAAGAAGGAGAGCTGAATGAGGACAGTTTCATGTTCAATCCACCACAACAGGCAGAGAAGAATCCATCACCATGGAACGATCACTGACGAGGAATCACTGGGACTTTGTGTCAAGGTACTGTCCACCCTGTCTGGATTCTATTTCCCATAACTACCTGCTAACCATACATTATCCCTTACTTGTGTGATCTAGAAAGCAAAAACAAAGATAAAGACAAGTAGTCAAATCCTGCACCAGACATCTTCAAACTGCACGTATGTCGCTTGCAGCTTTTTCCTGAGTGACACAACACACGTTTTAGGCAAACACAGCACACCGGCTGGTACAAGGCCACCATGGAGGCCCAGTAAGATGAGTTATGGGCAAACAGAGAATATTGAAGCTTTATCCACCGTGCTTTACAGCTTTGAGTTGGCTTAGCCAGCTAAACAATCCATTTAACACTGTAGGGCCAACTCTGCCCAACAGTACCTGTGTGGATGTGGAGTTGAGGCACGGTATGACTGATGACAGGGGCTCATGTTCAAATAGAACACAGTTTCTTTGCTGTGTACAGGAGGAAGAAGGAAGGTTTTGGAGTTTATTGAATGTATGGAGAAGGGGAAACAGAAAAGGATGGGGAGTTAGGTTTTCTTCAGGCTGTGAGGCAGGAGCAGACTACACTCTATCAATGTTCCTCTTTTATGTGTGCAGGGCTAAGCTTTGACATTTGCCATTTATCACTACAGGTAAAGCAGAAAATGTCTGTAGATTACAGCCTGTGACTGTCTACAGGAAAGGGTGCAAAGAAAAGACTGAGCTGACACATTACTGTTGATTTGAACATGCACACTTAGTTTACTGTGCTGGGCTTTTCTTTCTGCATGTAACTTGTGTTCTCATCTGCATCAGCCATGCCAATGCAATGGACCACAGTCTTCTGCAAGGTTCCTTAGAGCTACATTTTTCCCTTCATAACAACATTCTTGCATTTACCTGCCTGTCCTTACTCCAAATTAAAATACTTATTCACAATGTTCAACAAACTCCGAGACACGCTGGGAAAAATTCAGGCTCTCTGAGAAACAAGTGATGTAGACGAAAGTCAGCTGGGGTCTGGGTCAATAGATGGGCTGGACAATCCAAGATCTTCACCCAGACCCCCAGCTGACTTTTGGGATAAGGAGAGATGAGTAGGGGTTGAGGTACAGAGGAATGGGTAGGGGTGGAGCTACAGAGGGATGAGTAGGGGTTGAGGTACGGAGGGATGGGTAGGGGTCGAGGTAAGGAGGGATGAGTAAGGGTTGATGTAAGGAGGGATAGGTAGGGGTCGAGGTAGGGAGGGATAAGTAGGGGTTGAGGTACGGAGGGATGGGTAGGCATCGAGGTAAGGAGGGATGGATAGGGGTTGAGGTTAGGTGGGATGAGTATGGGTTGAGGAAGAGGGATAAGTAGGGGTCGAGGTAAGGATGGATGAGTAGGATTTGAGGTAAAGAGGGGTGAGTTGGGGTTGAGGAAAGGAGGAATGAGAAGGGGTTGAGGAAAGGAGGAATGAGAAGGGGTTGAGGAATGGAGGGATGAGTAGGAGTCGAGGTAAGGAGGGATGGGTAGGGGTTGAGGAAAGGAGGGATGAGTTGTAACAAGGGAAGGAGGGATGGGTGGGTGACGAAGTAAGGAGAGATGAGTATGGGTCAAAGTAAGAAGAGATGAGTAGGGGTCAAAGAAAGGAGGGATGAGTAGGGGTCGCAGGAAGGAGGGATGAGTAGGGGTTGAAGTCAGGAGGAGTTAGTAGGGGTTGAAGTAAGGAGAGATGAGTAGGATTCAAAGTAAGGAGAGATGAGTAGGGTTCAAAGTAAGGAGAGATGAGTAGGGTTCAAAGTAAGGAGGGATGAGTAGGGGTCGAAGTAAGGAGGAATTAGTAGGGGTTGAAGTCAGGAGGAATTAGTAGGGGTTGAAGTCAGGAGGAGTTAGTAGGGGTTGAAGTCAGGAGGAATTAGTAGGGGTTAAAGTCAGGAGGAGTTAGTAGGGGTTGAAGTCAGGAGGAGTTAGTAGGGGTTGAAGTCAGGAGGAGTTAGTAGGGGTTGAAGTCAGGAGGAATTAGTAGGGGTTGAAGTCAGGAGGAGTTAGTAGGGGTTGAAGTCAGGAGGAGTTAGTAGGGGTTGAAGTAAGGAGGAGTTAGTAGGGGTTGAAGTCAGGAGGAATTAGTAGGGGTTGAAGTCAGGAGGAGTTAGTAGGGGATGAAGTCAGGAGGAGTTAGTAGGGGTTGAAGTAAGGAGGAGTTAGTAGGGGTTGAAGTCAGGAGGAGTTAGTAGGGGTTGAAGTCAGGAGGAGTTAGTAGGGGATGAAGTCAGGAGGAGTTAGTAGGGGTTGAAGTAAGGAGGAATTAGTAGGGGTTGAAGTCAGGAGGAATTAGTAGGGGTTGAAGTCAGGAGGAGTTAGTAGGGGATGAAGTCAGGAGGAGTTAGTAGGGGTTGAAGTAAGGAGGAGTTAGTAGGGGTTGAAGTCAGGAGGAGTTAGTAGGGGATGAAGTCAGGAGGAGTTAGTAGGGGTTGAAGTAAGGAGGAGTTAGTAGGGGTTGAAGTAAGGAGGAGTTAGTAGGGGTTGAAGTCAGGAGGAGTTAGTAGGGGTTGAAGTCAGGAGGAGTTAGTAGGGGTTGAAGTAAGGAGGAGTTAGTAGGGGTTGAAGTCAGGAGGAGTTAGTAGGGGATGAAGTCAGGAGGAGTTAGTAGGGGTTGAAGTAAGGAGGAGTTAGTAGGGGTTGAAGTAAGGAGGAGTTAGTAGGGGTTGAAGTCAGGAGGAGTTAGTAGGGGATGAAGTCAGGAGGAGTTAGTAGGGGTTGAAGTAAGGAGGAGTTAGTAGGGGTTGAAGTCAGGAGGAGTTAGTAGGGGTTGAAGTCAGGAGGAGTTAGTAGGGGTTGAAGTCAGGAGGAGTTAGTAGGGGTTGAAGTCAGGAGGAGTTAGTAGGGGTTGAAGTCAGGAGGAGTTAGTAGGGGTTGAAGTCAGGAGGAGTTAGTAGGGGTTGAAGTAAGGAGGAGTTAGTAGGGGATGAAGTCAGGAGGAGTTAGTAGGGGTTGAAGTCAGGAGGAGTTAGTAGGGGTTGAAGTCAGGAGGAGTTAGTAGGGGTTGAAGTCAGGAGGAGTTAGTAGGGGTTGAAGTAAGGAGGAGTTAGTAGGGGTTGAAGTAAGGAGGAGTTAGTAGGGGTTGAAGTAAGGAGGAGTTAGTAGGGGTTGAAGTAAGGAGGAGTTAGTAGGGGTTGAAGTAAGGAGGAGTTAGTAGGGGATGAAGTCAGGAGGAGTTAGTAGGGGTTGAAGTCAGGAGGAGTTAGTAGGGGTTGAAGTCAGGAGGAGTTAGTAGGGGTTGAAGTCAGGAGGAGTTAGTAGGGGTTGAAGTCAGGAGGAGTTAGTAGGGGTTGAAGTAAGGAGGAGTTAGTAGGGGTTGAAGTCAGGAGGAGTTAGTAGGGGTTGAAGTAAGGAGGAGTTAATAGGGGTACAGGTCGAGTAAGGAGGGGTCAGTAGGGGTTGAGGAAAGAAGGGATGACTTTTTCACAACTTTCAACAAACTCCAAGCCATCCATGGAAAAATGAGGCCCTCTGAGAAACTCATGATGTAGACAAAAGTCAGCTGGGGTCTGGGTCAATAGATGGGCCAGACAGTCCAAGTCCCATATGATGTCATTGTAACCATCTTAATGCTTTTCTTCATGATCCTGTGCCTAAACCTAAGCACATAAGACTTTAACCACAGTTTAGACAACACAACAACACTATGATGTGTATTTGCATGAGTCACAATGGTTTACCTTTTGCACCTGGATAAGATGCCAAAGGGTTTTGACACAGAGTTGCTGTATGCCATTATGCCAAAGTGTTGCATAAACACTGCCTTGTTAAAAATTCAGCAAAAATGTTCCATGAAAAGTTGTGTTACTCAGGCAGTCGTGTATTATAAGCAGGGATATTTTTCAGACAACGTTTTCCTTTGTTTTCAGGACAGCTAAAATAATGGTGTAAAATAAGAGGAGGAGAGGGCAGACCTCGGGCCGCTGTGTCAAAGACTCTGTACATGGGGCGCATGCTGCAGCCTGTGAATTAAACCAGCATCCAGCACAACAAGTCAGTGGAGTAACATCAACAGACAGAGCGACAAAGTTTCATTTGCTTGTTAGATCAGCTCTCCAGTTCGATCCAGCTTCTGTCATTAACATCCCTGAAGCCAACTTCAACATACCCGAGGTACTCAAGACTTCACAGGAGAGAATCCTCTGAATATAAAGGCACCATCACTATTCTCATTACGCCAGCTCTTTTCATTTGGATTGACAGCTCTGCACACCACTGGAAAAAATGTTTAACCTTAAATAATTATGTTCTGAACTCTCATTGTTGCAATCATTTGCTGCCCTGTTGCATGACTCATTTCTTCTTACAGTCTTTTATCTGTCCCTCCATTTCAACATCTTCCTCATCATCTCCCTGCCTTGTCTCTTTCTCTCTCTCATTGTTTCTCTCCCTCTCTTAACTCCTTTGATAAAACATCAAGGTGCACTTGCTCAAACAAAACAATGGTGGATGTACCGGCACTGCGCTGATGGGAGAATTGAGTGTTCTGTCAGAATGGTTGAGGTGTCCTTGAACCTTTTGTGTCCTTAAAATGTGGAGCCTGACCCCTCACCTTTGGGGTGTGCAGCACTCCAGTTCGCAGAGTTTTCAGAGACAGCAGCTTTTTAAGAGGTCCAACTCGTCCATTACGAGGTACCCTAGTGAAATGACATCGTTTAAAATTCACACATTGTGTCGCATGTTGTCAACGGGGGTTTGATGCACATGTGAAAGAAAGAGTTGGTGTTGACTTCTATTGAGAGGTTGACCTCTTTTTAAATTAAATTACTTTTGAGTTACTTTCACCAAAATAACTGCAGAACTATGACTAACATTCTAAAATGCTAAAATATAGTTTATTGCAGCTGATTATAAATCCAGTGAGGGTGATGTGGTATAGCAGGATGACTGTGTAGGCCCTAAGGCTACTAGCAACTTAAAGGTGACATATCATGCAAAATTGACTTTTTAATGGTTCTTTACCTGAAATATGTTTCCCTGGCATGTCTACAAACCCCCCGAGAATGAAAAGAATCCATTCTGCCCCTGTTCTGATTTCTCCACCTTTCTGTAAATGTGTGTGAAACCAGCCGTTTCAGACTTCAGTGTTTTTGTTACTTAAAAACAATATCCGGTCTGTAACAGAGTCAGAGCTCGGAGCTTGTTCAGCCCATAGACTGTATAAAATAATACTGAATCCCCTCCCCCGTTTTTCATTACCTGCACACATGTGTGCTAACAAGGAGCTTAGGAGGGAGGCATGCTAGTTGTAGGCTGTCTTAATAAACACAAAGGTCGGTTTTACTCCCCACGTCTGCAGATTTGAAGATCTAGTGGATGATTTTTATTTGTCATGGATAAGTGCTAGCGCTAATTAGCATAGCCACATAGCTATATGTTCATAGCTGTAGCTGTAGCTGTAGCTGTGTACCAAGACACACGTTGACATACTGACAAATAAAACAACAAGTAACACAGAATCTGTGACCAATCCTTCAGAAAGGTCCTGCTGCCTTTCTAGTAGAGGTCGGTTTTACTCCCCACGTCTGCAGATTTGAAGATCTAGTGGATGATTTTTATTTGTCATAGATAAGTGCTAGCGCTAGTTAGCATAGCCACATAGCTACACATTCGTAGCTGTGTACCAAGACACATGTCTACATACTGATAAATAAAACAACAAGAAACACTAAATCTGTGACCAATCCTTCAGAAAGGTCCTGCTACAGGCGCCTCTCCGTCAGGATCAGATTCAGAGGGTTGAAGTAACGTGGGTTTGTGAGCAGCCGTGTATATTCAGCCAACATGTAAACATTAGATCAACGTGCTGGAGAGCCGTGGCACATCCACTTCCTGAGGGGGCGTGGTCAGAGAGAAAACAGAGTGTTCTGAGGAGGACTGAAGAAGAGGCTTCTTCAGGCAGACCAAAATCTGATTTCAAAGTGTTTTTTTGAGCATAAACTTTAAAGACATGTTTTGGGACCTCTTAGACCAATATATGTTGATGAAAAAAGCGTGATATGTCCCCTTTAATATAATAGGCACAGTAAAGGCTCATGGTGCAATACAATAAGTATCAATGGCCGTCAGAATCACAAAAGCAGACAAAGAGAAAGTCTGGTAAGTTATGAGACAGATATCGTTAATATTGAACTTAACTTCAGGAGGTCTAAGGTATTTTTCTCTACGTTTGAACGTCTGGATTTTTTGTGTTATAAGGCATGTATAATCTCATAGGAATGGAGCACACCAATGTATTACACATCTTTTTTTTCAGAACAACCTGGGGATTCAGAATATCTATCCTTGATTAATGTAAGATGAAGACCTGAAAAGGCTTTACACCATAAATGCATTGTCAAAATAAAAGCGAAAATTTAAATTTTGAGAAATATGTTGAAATAAGATGTAAAACTAAAAAGTCAAATACATTTGGCTTTCTAATTGGTTGTTCTATGTATATATCTATCAGAGCGAAGTTAAATAAAGACTGTAGATATTACAGATCAAATATGCTAGCTGTTTATTTGAAAAGAAAAACAGACGGAATTGTGACTGAATTGTTAGTTCAGTCAGACAACTCACGTTTACTTAAAGGTGACATATTACGCTTTTTTCATCAATATATATTGGTCTAAGACAGGGGCGTCAAACTCATTTCATTTCAGGGGCCACATACAGCCCAAGTTGATGTGAAGAGGGCCGGACCAGTAAAATCATAACATGATAACCTATAAATAATGAAAACTCCAATTGTTTCTCTTTGTTTTAGCGCAAAAAAGTACAAGTACATTCTGAAAATGTTCACATTTGATGAACTATCTTTCTACAAAAACAGCTGTTGTATTTTTTGCTATGATGAGTCTCATAGTGGGCCGAATATTTCCCTCTTTAACCCTGAAACCTGCTGCCAACACACCAAACACACAGGTGTCCCAGTCACCTGACACAGACTGTAATGTTAACATCAAAAGAACACAGATTATAATAATGAAGAAGGTAAAGTTGATTATTCTGGACCCCTCAGCTCAAGCATGAACAGTTTGCTTGCTGGACAGTGTTGTATGCAGGGGTGTAGTGCTAGTGTTAGTAGTTAGTGGATCATTTTAGTGCTCTAAAAAGTCTTTATGAATCTCATCCAGATTATGCAAACAGCAAATAATCTATTTTCTTACTTTGGATAAAAAGTCCTGAAAAAAAGCGCCATGACAGGTGCGCTCCGTCAGCACTATGATTTTATGCGACCCCCAGAGAACAAATTTAAAATAGTACAGTGCTCTGTAATTTTTTAACTTTACAAAGTCGTTCCTCGGGCCGGATTGGAGCCTCTGGCGGGCCGGTTTTGGCCCACGGGCCTTGTGTTTGACACCACTGGTCTAAGAGGTCCCCAAAACATGTCTTTAAAGTTTATGCTCAAAAAAACACTTTGAAATCAGATTTTGGTCTGCCTGAAAAACCCTCTTCTTCAGTCCTCATCAGAACACTCTGTTTTCTCTCTGACCACGCCCCCTCAGGAAGTGGATGTGCCTCGGCTCTCCAGCAAGTTGATCTAATGTTTACATGTTGGCTGAATATACACGGCCGCTCACAGACCCACGTTACTTCAGCCCTCTGAATCTGATCCAGAATCTGATCCTGATGGAGAGGCGCCTGTAGCAGGACCTTTCTGAAGGATTGGTCACAGATTTAGTGTTTCTTGTTGTTTTATTTATCAGTATGTCGACGTGTGTCTTGGTACACAGCTACGAACATGTAGCTATGTGGCTATGCTAACTGGCACTAGCACTTATCCATGATAAATAAAAATCATCCACTAGATCTTCAAATCTGCAGACTTGGGGAGTAAAACCGACCTCTGCCAGAAAGGCAGCAGGACCTTTCTGAAGGATTGGTCACAGATTTAGTGTTTCTTGTTGTTTTATTTGTCAGTATGTAGACATGTGTCTTGGTACACAGCTACAGCTACAACATGTAGCTATGTAGCTATGCTAACTAGCGCTAACACTTATCCATGATAAATAAAAATCATCCACTAGATCTTCAAATCTGCAGACGTGGGGAGTAAAACCGACCTTTGTGTTTATTAAGACAGCCTACAACTAGCATGCCTCCCTCCTAAGCTCCTTGTTAGCACACATGTGTGCAGGTAATGAAAAACGGAGGAGGGATTCAGTATTATTTTATACAGTCTATGGGCTGAACAAGCTCCGAGCTCTGACTCCGTGACAGACCGGATATTGTTGTTACGTAACAAAAACACTGAAGTCTGAAACGGCTGGTTTCACACACATTTACAGAAAGGTGGAGAAATCAGAACAGGGGCAGAATGGATTTTCTTCATTCTTTGTAGACATGCCAGGGAAACATATTTCAGGTAGAGAACCATTAAAAAGTCCATTTTGCATGATATGTCACCTTTAAAGGTAAAGTGTATTCACTACACTCACTACACTAATTTGAGACTATCTAGGATTTACCCTAATGTAACTGACTCATGTAATAGGTGCAAACAATCCCCGGCCGACCATTCTCATATGTTCTGGTTCTGTCCCAGGCTTTGCCACATTCTGCTCTGAAATATTTCAAACGCTTAGCACAGCATATTCTATAACTATCACTCCTGATTCTCTGTTGGCCTTGTTTGGCGCCCCCCTGCAGCCTGTCAATCATGCAGACTGTTCTTGCCTTTACCACCCTCTTGGCCAGGCGACTTATACGTCTCAAATGGAAACACCCTCAACCTCCGTCTCATAACAGATGGGTGAAAGAGTTGCTACTGTCTATTAGACTTGAAAAGCTCAGGTTTTCCCTTAATGGTTCCTCGAGCGCATTTGATAAGACTTGGAGCCCTCTCTTGAATCATATTGAATCTTTGACTTCCCTGCCTGATTGTGAGGACTGAGCCCCCCCCCCCCCCCCCCCCCTTTCATTTTATTTTATTTTTATTTATTAATTTTTACATTTTGGTTGGATTTTATTAGTTTTCTTATTTGTGTAATTGTTGTATGTATTCTGTATTTTTTACATATTATTTGTTGAAGTACAACTGGGATGGGTTTGTGGGAGGGAAAAAAATGGGAAGAATGGAAGTTCTCTGTACCGCATTGTACTTTTCCTTTGTTACCTCTGAAACTGCTTCCAATAAACAAAGTTATAAAAAAAAGATAAAGTTTATTGCAGCATACAGTATTGTGTTTGGTGTATGGGCTCTGAACGTCATTACTCCTCATAGATTATTTAAATGCAGACATTTAGGAGTAATGAGATAGGACTAACCCCCCTCGGATGCCGGGGAGGAGGTGGGTACAAAGTTTGCACACAGCACTGAGCAGGACAGCAGGAGCACTTGCAAAGCAGAGGCAGATACAGGGAGACCTGCAGCTTAAATAGACCACCAAATGAGAGGATGTTGAGATCAGCTGATAGGGAGGATGATGACGTGTTGTCTGCCTGAACTAGCTTGCATGCAGGCAGCGCTCCATTTTTGTCATTTATATTCATGTCTGTTTATACCTGTCCTTTATACTAAGGAATGGTGTCTATAGTGACCCATAGGAACATTTACACTCCCTGACCACTAAAGGGTGTAATAAAAATCATATGAAGACCATCTAAAGACCAGGCAGTGTGATTACAACCATAAGACCATACATATGAAAAAACTCTAAAAAAAGAACAGAATTACAGATTATTTATTCAGAACACACAATAAACAAGCCCCCTCCACCGCATATTTGTGCATTTTATTTACAGTAATAGTTTTCTTTTCTCTTTTTCTCTTGAAGTTTCTTCTTACCTCAGTCTCTTATCTCTCTATCTCTCTCTCTCTCTCTCTCTCTCTCTCTCTCTCTCTCTCTCTCTCTCTCTCTCTCTCCACAAACAATTACAGAATAATACGATTCAATGTTAAACTAACAGAGCTGTATAGAAGAAAGAAAATATATGAATAATAAAAATAATAATTATAATAAAAATAAAAATAACAATAATAATACTAACAACAACAAAAATAATAATTACAATAGTAATACTAATAACAACAATAATAATAATAATAATAATAATAATAATAATATTTTCATTTATCTTTTACAGATGACTATAGATTATTTACAGAAATGTAAAATTAAAATATAAAGTCTCTCTCTCTCTCTCCCTCTCTCTCTCTCTCTCAATTCAATTCAATTCAATTCAATTCAATTCAAAGGGCTTTATTAGCATGGAAAACATACGTAATCATTGCTAAAGCTTAAAAAGAAATAAAACACAAAATTACAAACAATTACAGAATAATAAGATTCAATGTTAAACTAACAGAGCTGTATAGAAGAAAGAAAATATATGAATAATAAAAATAATAATGATAATAAAAATAAAAATAATAATACTAACAACAAAAATAATAATTAGAACAGTAATACTAATAACAATAATGATAATAATAATAATAATAATATTTTCATTTATCTTTTACAGATGACTATAGATTATTTACAGAAATGTAAAATTAAAATATAAAGTCTCTCTCTCTCTCTCTCTCTCTCCCTCTCTCTCTCTCTCTCTCTCCCTCTCTCTCTCTCTCTCTCTCTCTCTCCCTCTCTCTCTCTCTCTCTCTCTCTCTCTCAATTCAATTCAATTCAATTCAATTCAAAGGGCTTTATTAGCATGAAAAACATACGTAATCATTGCTAAAGCTTAAAAAGAAATAAAACACAAAATTACAAACAATTACAGAATAATAAGATTCAATGTTAAACTAACAGAGCTGTATAGAGGAAAGAAAATATATGAATAATAAAAATAATAATGATTGTATTGCCTTGTTATGTTTGTGACCAAACTACGACATCTAGTGTCTAAAAGCTGTAATAGCAAAGCTTTGAGTTATTTTGAACCCTTGGTCTTGCCGTAGTTATGTTGCCATGGGTACGGACCGTTTTGTTTATAGTCTATGGTACGGACATAATCCTTCTTATATCGCGTTTGGAAAACATTTGCCTGTAAGTATTTTCATATACAGTGCTTTTAGTTCAGTTTCATTGTTTCAGATTGTTTGTGATAAAGGATAAAAGTCTATTTTAAAACCGCCGACAGTGAAATCTATATATGCTAACCACTAGCATGTCAATGCAATTTCCCATGTATGTTAGCATCAAGCTAGCGCTTCGTGTCGTTATAGCGCTGTTACCACATGAGAGAGATGTAACATTTGTATGGTTTCTCTTGCGTGAAACTAATGTATATTTTCTTGTGTGTCCAGTTTTACAGTTTTTATGAGTAAAGCTACAAACGGAAAATCCTGATTCAGAGTTTTTCTTGGGAAACTGTTATCTAACTGCCAAGCTGAGATAGCCGGGGCAGAATAGTAAAAAGGCAACATTTTTTGAACAAGCCAGCAGCCTTCCATGCTGTAAGAGAAGACCTATTACCAGTCATGATGACACATAATGAAGAAGAAATGGACTTATTGGAGACAAGATCAGAAATATCCAGCTGCTCTAGAGCCAGTAAACTCTCAACAGCCAGCTCTCTTGCACTGAGAGCACGAGCAAAGGCAGAAGCTGCTCGCACTGAACTTTCATTTGCAAAAAAGGAAGCTGAAATGTTAAAACAACAAGCTATACTACAAGCAAGCTTACATGAGCTGAAAATGGAAAAAGCTGCTGCAGCCGCAGATGCAGAAGCTAATGTGTTGGAAGCAGCTGCACAGGATGAGTATCAACAATTCGGCTCTCCTCTTCTAGTGCATAGACCTGTGATGCCTCAGATCCCAATTGAGTTCCCCAGTGGAAGAGCTACAACACAGTCATCAGTGCAAAATCCTTTTCTTCAGCCATACCAGAGTGCACAAACAGCTAATACGCTACATGCAATCACAACCCCACCCGATGCAAAGCCACCAGTAGGCACACGTCCACCAGCATCCCAGCCAACCATGGGCAATGGTGAAACAGCAAAAAGCTGTGTGCTACATAGTGAAACGCAGCGGAGTGAAAGCAGTGAGTATGCATTTGCTGAGTTAGCCCCGCATCATTCATTCAAAAGAGAGGATGCTTTGTACACAATGCATGCTAATACTGTTAAAAATGAGAGACATTCTCACGGCTATGGAGAGCCTCCTCATAACATCGAGCACACGAGTGACAAATGTGTGCTTCCTCAGTCTCATCCAGCTCAGTCATCACCCTTACATGACACCACCTCGTCCAATCCATCCGCTGCTATCGACTTAGCAAAGTACCTGATGCGTCGAGAGATGGTGAGTTCCGGCTTATTGACATTTGACGATAAACCAGAAAATTACTGGGCTTGGAAAACATCATTCATCAACTCCACAGAAGACTTGAAACTCTCTGCTAGAGAAGAACTCGATCTTTTATGCAAATGGCTGGGTCCATCTTCTTCTGAGCAAGCTAAAAGAATCAGAGCAGTGCATATTCACAGTGCATCCGCTGGCCTCCAGATGGTATGGCAGCGATTAGAGGACATCTATGGCTCACCAGAAGTAATTGAAGATGCTCTACTGAAAAAAATTGATGATTTTCCAAAAATCACTGCAAAAGACAACCACAAGTTAAGACAGCTAGGAGACACTCTTATGGAACTCGAGGCAGCTAGAGCAGATGGATACTTACCTGGCCTTATGTACCTCAACACCTCGCGTGGTGTCAGCCCCATAGTGCAGAAGCTACCGTACAACCTGCAAGAAAGGTGGATCACGGTAGGATCACGCTACAAAGAGCAACACAGAGTGTCATATCCTCCATTCTCAGTCTTTGTGAACTTTGTTTGTGAAGAAGCAAAGGTGCGTAATGATCCAAGTTTTGCTAACATAACGGGAACACTGTTTGCTACCAAGACAGAGAAAAGCTACTCACCCAACTATCAGCCATTTAACCAGCATGTGAAATCAACAGTAGCTGTAAGAAAGACAGAAATCTCTTCAGATGGCGATCCTGACAAATTGTGTCCTCTGCATAATAAGCCGCATCCTCTGAGAAAGTGTCGTGGCTTCAGGAACAAAACAATAGAGGAGAGAAAGGCGTATCTGAAGGAAAAATCAATCTGTTTCCGCTGTTGTGCATCCTCCACCCACATTGCTAAAGACTGCAACAAACCTGTTCAGTGCAAAGAGTGCAATAGTGACAGACACCCCTCAGCACTACACCCAGGGTCCGCTCCATGGAAAACTGATTTTCAAACAAACACTAGGGAGCAGCAAGGCGGGGAGCAGCAAGGCGAGGAGCAGCAAGGCAGGGAGCACCAAGCAGTAGCCGGTACATCTGTGACGTCTAGATGCACAGAAATCTGCGGAGATGTCAATGCCTCAAAATCCTGTTCCAAAATCTGTCTTGTCTGGGTGTACCCTAATGGACAGAGAGAGAGAGCGCTGAAGACCTACGCTGTTCTAGATGATCAAAGCAACAAATCACTAGGCAGATCAAAATTCTTCGAACACTTTGGCCTTCAGGGAACAGGGTCAATGTACACTCTAAAGACATGCTCAGGAGTGGTAGAGACATCAGGCCGACGTGCCAGCAACTTCATTGTGGAGTCTCTGGATGGCAAAACCCAGATCTCTTTACCTACCTTGATTGAATGTGACTTGTTGCCAGACAACAGATCTGAGATTCCATCACCAGAGGTAACAAGACATTATCCTCATCTCATGTGCCTGACAGATAAGATTCCAGCTCCGGACCCAGATGCATCCATCTTACTCCTACTTGGACGTGATATGATCCAAGCACACAAAGTCAGAGAACAGTGTAATGGACCTAACAACGCTCCATTTGCTCAAAGACTCGATCTCGGATGGGTATTAATTGGAGATGTGTGCCTCGGAAGAGCGCACAAAACAAACAGTGTCAGTGCCTTCAAGACCAATGTGCTTATGAGTGGCCGTCACTCGATGCTGGAACCCTGCACAAGCAACATACTGGTAAAAGAGAAAATCCATTCTCCAGTGCTGCCTCACGCCCCTCCAGGTATGTTTCATGCATCCAATCCTAAATACAACACAGACAGCCTTGGACAAGACGTGTTTCAAAGTACAGCACATGATGAAAAACTTGGCATGTCAGTTGAAGACAAGTTGTTTCTCGACCTCATGGATAAAGAGGTTTACATGGATGATGCTAATTGCTGGGTGGCACCCCTGCCATTCAGACCAAATAGATCACGCTTACCCAATAACAGGCAGCAAGCGTTCAATCGTCTCACATCCCTGCGTCGTATGCTGGAGAAGAAAAAGGGCATGAAGGATCACTTCTTCAAATTCATGCAAACAATGTTCGACTCAGACCAAGCAGAGCCTGCACCAGCACTGACAACAGAACAGGAACGGTGGTACCTTCCAATATTTGGTGTTTATCATCCACAGAAAAAAGACCAAATACGCGTAGTATTTGACTCCAGTGCCAAACATGAGGGCCTTTGTCTCAACGATGTTCTCCTTAAGGGACCTGACATGAACAATTCATTACTGGGAGTCTTATTGCGTTTCCGTAAAGAACCTGTAGCAGTGATGGCTGATGTGCAAAAGATGTTTTATTGCTTTACTGTCCGTGAAGAGCACCGGGACTTTTTGCGCTTTTTGTGGTTTGAAGACAACAACCCAACCAAGCAGATCACCGAATACCGCATGAAGGTTCATGTATTCGGGAATTCTCCCTCTCCAGCAGTGGCCATTTATGGCTTAAGGAAGGCAGCCCTACATGCAGAAGGAGAAGATGGTACAGAAGCCAAGCAGTTCATTATGCGGAACTTCTACGTGGATGATGCCCTGGCCTCTTTCCCCACAAATGATGAAGCCATCTCTGTCTTGAAAAGAACCAAAGACATGCTAGCTGAGTCAAGCATCAAGCTGCACAAGATAGCCTCTAATAGCCGTGTGGTGATGGATGCGTTCTCCCCAGAAGAACGGGCTAAAGACCTAGTCAACCTGGAGCTAACAATCGACCCCTTGCCACTTCAGCACAGTTTGGGACTCACCTGGAGCTTGCAGACTGACACCTTCACCTTCTGTGTATCTAGAGAGAAGAAGCCGTTCACCAGAAGGGGGATCCTATCCACTGTTAATGGTCTCTACGACCCACTGGGATTTGCAGCACCTGTTACAATTCAAGGAAAGGCCTTAGTCAGAGAGTTGTCAGCCGAACAGTTTGAATGGGACGCCCCTCTCCCAGCTGTGAAAGAAAAACAGTGGAGGCTGTGGACAGACTCAGTCCATGAGCTTGAACAGCTTCAAATAAAAAGGGCATATGTACCTGTTTCTTTGCGCTACATTGAACACAGAGAACTCTGTGTTTTCTCTGATGCTTCCACCATGGCCATTTCAGCAGTGGCATACTTAAAAACAGTGGACAAGGAGGGCCATACTCACGTCGGGTTCGTCATGGGCAAGTCAAAGCTGGCTCCTCATCCTCAACACACCATTCCACGGCTGGAGCTTTGCGCTGCCGTACTGGCGGTTGAAATGGCAGACCTATTAACAGAGGAACTGGACATTGATATCCACAAGGTCACATTCTTCACAGACAGCCGGATTGTATTAGGCTACATTCATAATACAAACAGAAGATTTTACGTGTATGTGACCAACAGAGTTGCTCGCATCAGGAAATCCACAAGACCTGAACAGTGGAACTTTGTCAGCACAGAAAACAATCCTGCAGACCATGGGACACGCTCTGTGTCAGCAGCCCAGTTGTCACACACCAACTGGTTCCAAGGTCCAACTTTCCTGTCCAGAGACACCTGCTTAAAGCAAGAGACTTTTGAGTTAGTAGAACCTGATGCCGACGCAGATATACGTCCACTGATCACAGCTTTCATAACCAAAGCCTCTGTCAATCGGCTTGGCTCACGGAGATTTGAGCGCTTTTCAAGTTGGAAAGCCCTCTGCCGAGCTACAGTCCAACTCATATACAAAGCCAGGTCTTGCAGTAAAAATACAAACAGCAAGACAGAAGTATGGACACAGGCAAAAACAGTTATCATCAGAAGTGCCCAACAAGATGCCTTCTCTGAGGAGATCAGGTCCCTCTCAAGGGGTGATGTTGTCTCAAAGTCCAGCACTCTCAGGAAGCTGAACCCTTTTGTTGATGCAGAAGGCCTTTTGAGAGTTGGAGGGCGTATGCCTGCAACACACACTCCCTGGGAAGAGAGACACCCAATCATTGTCCCCAACAAACAACACATCGCCACCTTATTAGTGAGACACTATCATGAGCAGGTTGCACATCAAGGGAGACATCTAACAGAAGGTGCTCTTCGCTCTGCTGGTTTGTGGCTGATAGGAGGCAAGAGGTTGGTGTCTAACATCATACACAAATGTGTGATCTGTAAAAGGCTAAGAGGAAAAGTAGAGGAACAACAGATGGCTAGCTTACCTGCTGATCGAGTCAGCCCGGGTCCTCCATTCACAAGTGTCGGTGTTGATGTGTTTGGCCCATGGACTGTCAGCTCACGGCGCACCCGAGGTGGGGTTGCAGAGAATAAACGCTGGGCTGTCATCTTCACATGCATGGTGACAAGAGCCGTGCATATCGAAGTTCTAGAGTCTCTGTCCTCTTCAAGTTTTGTAAACGCCCTAAGAAGATTCACAGCCATTCGTGGACCAGTTCGTCTTTTTCGTTCTGATCAGGGTACTAACTTTGTGGGTGCCTGCAAAGAGCTCCAAATAAGATCTGGAGACCCTGAGCTAGCAACTTACCTTCTAGATAAAGGTAGCACCTGGACATTCAACCCTCCCCACGCCTCACACATGGGCGGAGCATGGGAGAGGATGATAGGTGTGGCTCGCAGGATATTGGACGCTTTGCTGTTGAAGAGAAACACCTGTCACATGTCTCACGAGGTTCTGGTCACTCTCATGTCCGAAGTTATGGCAATTATGAATGCTAGGCCTCTAGTCCCTGTATCGTCTGACCCAGATATGCCTGCCGTCCTTACACCTGCCATGCTCTTGACACAGAAAATTGAGACTGTGTTGCCGCCATCACCAGGACAATTTGACCTCAAGGATCTCCACAGTAAACAATGGAAGCAGGTCCAAACTTTAGCTGATGCATTCTGGAAACGTTGGCGGCAGGAATACCTGGTGACCCTTCAAGCAAGACAAAAGTGGCATGTGGACAAACCAAACCTGAACAAAGGAGACGTGGTGCTTCTGAAGGATGCACAAGCAAAGAGAAATGAATGGCCTGTTGGCATTGTAGTTGATGTCTTTCCAAGTGAGGACAAAAAAGTTCGGAAGGTGGATGTTAAGGTAGTCAAGCAGGGCACTCCAAAGGTGTACTTGAGGCCTGTCTCAGAACTTGTGTTGCTTTTGAAAAATGTATAATGGTATAATGTGTTATACCAGGCGAGGAGTGTATTGCCTTGTTATGTTTGTGACCAAACTACGACATCTAGTGTCTAAAAGCTGTAATAGCAAAGCTTTGAGTTATTTTGAACCCTTGGTCTTGCCGTAGTTATGTTGCCATGGGTACGGACCGTTTTGTTTATAGTCTATGGTACGGACATAATCCTTCTTATATCGCGTTTGGAAAACATTTGCCTGTAAGTATTTTCATATACAGTGCTTTTAGTTCAGTTTCATTGTTTCAGATTGTTTGTGATAAAGGATAAAAGTCTATTTTAAAACCGCCGACAGTGAAATCTATATATGCTAACCACTAGCATGTCAATGCAATTTCCCATGTATGTTAGCATCAAGCTAGCGCTTCGTGTCGTTATAGCGCTGTTACCACATGAGAGAGATGTAACATTTGTATGGTTTCTCTTGCGTGAAACTAATGTATATTTTCTTGTGTGTCCAGTTTTACAGTTTTTATGAGTAAAGCTACAAACGGAAAATCCTGATTCAGAGTTTTTCTTGGGAAACTGTTATCTAACTGCCAAGCTGAGATAGCCGGGGCAGAATAATGATAATAAAAATAAAAATAACAATAATAATACTAACAACAACAAAAATAATAATTACAATAGTAATACTAATAACAACAATAATAAGAATAATATTTTCATTTATCTTTTACAAATAACTATAGATTATTTACAGAAATGTAAAATTAAAATATAAAGTCTCTCTCTCTCTCTCTCTCTCTCTCTCTCTCTCTCTCTCTCTCTCTCTCTCTCTCTCTCTCTCTCTCAATTCAGTTCAAATTTGCTTTATTGTCATGAACAACGAGATATTATTGCCAAAGCACATAAATTCCTACAGTACATTATATATATTCACAACACACTACACTCACCATATATAGATTAATCACACACCATATTCATTACATATTATATTCATCACATACATATCAACCATATATTACATATTTTATATGCATTAATGAACGATGGTGTCACCTATACAGCATATCTCAATGTCCTCACCCGATTCGGTGCGCTCACAAAACCTCCACCCAAAATCAAACCCCATGGGATGGTGAGTCCCTCTCTCTCTCTCTCTCTCTCTCTCTTTCTCTCTCTCTCTCTTTCATTGCTTGCTCTACCTGAATTTTTCTATAACTTTGTGTTTTCCAAGATATTAAATTTACGAGTTTTCCCCAAATAAGGACATGGCTGACTTGATTGACAGGCGGGCACACTGTAGCTGTTAGCAAGGAGGCTAAAGCCCGCCTCTTTACCTCACACTAGCTCCACAGCAGCAATATGGCTCCGACGATTGGCCTCAAAACAGCGCTCAGCTACAGATTAAAAAAACAATTTTTATATAGTCTACGCTTCATCAACATACATTTAAAACTTTTTTCTCCAAATCTGAATTTGTTTTTCTTCTTTAATGTGGCACTAACACTCCATCATCATTATTTTAATTTAGTGTACTTTTTTTATAATTAACCAGAATTGGCATGTTAATTATTACCAACACTACTTCAGAGCCTTTTAAATGCTATAAAGTAATGATAGAGCGGTAACTCAATCATCATATTTTTAGGCTGAGGGCAAAGTGCCGTGTTTTTCAAGATTAGTTTGACAATGTGTTCACACTCCTTACCAAATTCTGGAGCCGTGGGATTTTTATGGGAACATGTGATTAGATTTCTTATTTCTCATTGAAGATTTTACTCAATATGTGAAGACAGCAAACATACCAAATGGAGTATCTCTCAGCCTTGAGCTGCTCACTGGTTACATCTCCAGCTAAATGTGTTCACATTTCTCAGAGCTCTTCAGTGGTGGTGTCATGAAAGGCTTTTCTTTACCCTCTGAATCATTTTACTCACTCATTTAATATGACTCACACCTTAGGCAGAAGTTAGCCATTTTACAGCCGTCTCTGCTTCTGTGAAAGGGTCCCATATAATGAAGAACACATTCTTCCTCGTCTGAACATACTTCAGTCATCCTCCAGTCTAGCAACCCTGAAGATTTGGAAGAGAAAAAGACTGCATTTTTTATGAATCACAACTTCATAAAAACAAAGCTTCTACAAGAATGTTCGTCTGTGCTCCTGTGTTGATGTAAGGAAAGGAGTCATTTGTATTTCCTCCCATGCTGATGTGTTCCTCTGGTGTTGCAGAGTCAAGATGTCCAAGGTTAGAGCCAGACATGCCGACTGCTCTTTTGTTGGTCGCAATAACCAGCACAAATGTCTGTATCCTGTCTCAGCACAGGAGGACCAAAGCAAACAGTGGCTGCTTTTTATTTTTGAACAACAACTTGCATTGGTGTTATTTTATTTGTTTGTGCTCACCACTTCACCTCAGACTACTTCAACAACAAGGGCCAACAACATGAAGGGACGCACGAAAGGCAAGAAAGGTGAAATAACACTCAAAATGTAACATGCTGCTGTAAAGGCGGCTGCAACGCTTCTCATTACCAACCGCATACGTACACTACCGTTCAAAAGTTTGGGGTCACTTAGAAATGTCCTTATTTTTGAAAGAAAAGCACTGTTTTTTTCAATGAAGATAACATTAAATGAATCAGAATTACACTCTATACATTGTTAATGTGGTAAATGACTATTCTAGCTGCAAACATCTGGTTTTTAATGGAATATCTACATAGGTGTATAGAGGCTCATTTCCAGCAACCATCACTCCAGTGTTCTAATGGTATTGTGTTTGCTAATTGCTTTAGAAAGCTAATGGATGATTAGAAACATCTTGAAAACCCTTGTGCAGTTACGTTAGCACAGCTGAAAAGGGTTTTGCTGGTTAGAGAAGCTGTAAAACTGGCCTTTCTTTGAGCTAGTTGAGTATCTGGAGCATCACATTTGTGGGTTTGATTATACTCTCAGAATGGCCAGAAAAAGAGAACTTTCATATGAAACTCTACAGTCTATTCTTGTTCTTAGAAATGAAGGCTATTCCATGCGAGAAATTTCCAAGAAACTGAACATTTCCTACAACGATGTGTACTACTCCCTTCAGAGAACAGCACAAACAGGCTCTAACCAGAGTAGAAAGAGAAGTGGGAGGCCCCGGTGCACAACTGAGCAAGAAGACAAGTACAGTAGAGTCTCTAGTTTGAGAAATAGACACCTCACAGGTCCTGAACTGGCAGCTTCATTAAATGGTACCCGCAAAACACCAGTGTCAACGTCTACAGTGAAGAGGAGACTCCGGGATGCTGGCCTTCTAGGCAGAGTGGCAAAGAAAAAGCCATATCTGAGACTGACCAATAAAAGGAAAAGATTAATATGTGCAAAAGAACACAGACATTGGACAGAGGAAGATTGGAGAAAAGTGTTATGGACAGACAAATCAAAGTTTGAGGTGTTTGGATCACACAGAAGAAGATTAGTGAGATACAGAACAAGTGAAAAGATGCTGGAAGAGTGCCTGACACCATCTGTTAAGCATGGTGGAGGTCATGTGATGGTCTGGGGCTGCTTTGGTGCTGGTAAAGTGGGAGATTTGTAAAAAATAAAAGGGATTTTTAATAATGAAGGCTATCACTCAACTTTGCAACGCCATGCCATACCCTGTGGACAGCGCTTGATTGGAGCCAATTTCCTCCCACAACAGGACAATGACCCAAAGCACACTTCCAGATTATACGAGAACTATTTAGGGAAGAAGCAGGCAGCTGGTATCCTGTCTGTAATGGAGTGGACAGCGCAGTCACCAGATCTCAACCCCATTGAGCTGTTGTGGGAGCAGCTTGACCGTATGGTACGCAAGAAGTGTCCATCAAGCCAATCCAACTTGTGGGAGGTGCTTCAGGAAGCGTGGGGTGAAATTTCCTCAGATTCCCTCAACAAATAAACAGCTAGAATGCCAAAGGTCTGCAATGCTGTAACTGCTGCAAAGGAAGCATTCTTTGATGAAAGCAAAGTTTGAAGGACAAAATTATTATTTCAAATAAAAATCAACATTTCTAACATTCTCAATGTCTTGACTATATTTTCTATTCATTTTGTAACTCATTTGATAAATAAAAGTGGGAGTTTTCATGAAAAACACAAAATTGTCTGGGTGACCCCAAACTTTTGAACAGTAGAGTATATGAGTCTGTCAAAGGCAAATGAGGATATTACAAAAACTCAGAACAACCTATGATATCAGAAAAATCAATCAATCAGTCAGACCTTATTTATAAAGCCCTTTTCATACAATGACATTGTAACACAAAGTGATGTACATAAAAACAACTTCAAATAGAAAAAGACCCCCCATCCTAATCCCAACCCCAGCCCCGACTCCAAACACACAATCCTAAGGTTAAGAACACAATATATGTAACAATAATGATAATAACAATGAATAATAGAATAAATAAAAATAAAAATGAAGTTTCTGAATGAACTGAGGAAACGCTCTCATGATACCTTAATGAGGAAACACTGGAGGAAAAATAAGATGTTAAAACTCAACACAGGAAATTAAACTCACCAAAATAAAATACATTTCTAAGATAATAAAACACAAAAAAATTAAACAATTAAAATAAAATGAGATGCTAAACTTAAAATAAATAAAAAGTGACTACAATTTGAACTAGATAATGAATAGATAATAAATGAATAATAAAAGTAACGTGAAATAAAACTGTTATAAGAATGAAACTCAGTTAAAAGCAAGACTAAAAAGGTCGGTCTTGAGTTTGCTGGATATTTAATCCAGTCTAAAATTGATAAAACTTATGTGAGCTCATAAAGACTCATACTTTCACTTTCCCATCATTATTGCATGTTATATCTTTATAAGATAACTCTGTCTATTTCCTGATTTATTTGTTGCCCCTTTTCTGATTACTTCCTGTGATAAGTGTGACAGCTTTAGATGAAATGTTGCAGCCGCAGCCTGGATCAAGTTGAGTGGCATGGAGATGACTTTCATTAATATAAGATATTATAAGTTGGGAAGTTTCTCACCAGTGTTTCCTTCTCCTATGTAATGTGCCAATCAAGCAAATTGATTGGTTGGTAGGCACAGTTTTTAAAAAACGTTTTGCCTCTTAATTGACCTACAATGGCCTGTACCTTCTTCCCTCAAACATCACTCAGGCAGCCAATCAAAGCAGAGCCTCATTTTCATAGCCCTCCTGCCCAATCAGATCAGTGAATGGATAATGAGGTTAAAAACTGAGAGCCACCAGATAAGCTGAATTTGTGATGGTTTTGCAAACAAAATCGATACCTTACTTATAAGACACCTACTATACGCTTCTCTACACTGGCTCCCAATAAAATCCAGACTCATTTAAAATCCTTCTTCTGACCTACAAAGCTCTTAATGATCAGACACCTTCATATCTTAAAGAGCTCATAGTGCACTATTACCCCTCTAGAACACTACGCTCCCAACATGCAGGCCTGCTGGTTGTACCTGAAGTCTCTAAAAGTAGTATGGGAGGTAGAACCTTCAGTTATCAGGCCCCTCTCCTTTGGAATCATCTACCAGTCAGGTTCTGGGAGGCAGACACCCTCTCTACTTTTAAGAGTAGGCTTCAAACTTTCCTTTTTGATAAAGCTTATAGTTAGAGCTGGATCAGGCTTGGACCAGCTCTTAGTTATGCTGCTATAGGCTTAGACTGACACACTGGGATCCTATCTCACCCCCTCATCACTTACTGTAACTCTCCATGTTCCATTAAAGTTACTAACCATAGACCTTTCTGGAGTCCCTGAGCTCCCTTGTCTCGTAGGTTCCTCTGAGCTGCCGTAGACGTCCTCCTGCTGTGGACGTTCCAGACTCCAGCTGATACGGACGTGCTGGACTCCAGCAGCAACAGCTACTACTACTCGTCTCATCACTATCACCGCTCCCTCTCTCTCTTATTCTCCTCTATCCCTCTTTCCAGACCCAACTCAGTCGAGGCAGATGGCTGTCTAACATGAGTCTGGTTCTGCTCGAGGTTTCTGCCTGTTAAAGGAAGTTTGTCCTCTCTGCTGTAACTTGCTAAATACTGTGAGGTGCAATGCTCATGATGGATTAAGGTGGGGTCAGACTGAGTCTTATCCTGTCTTGGTGTTGGGTCTCTGTTCATAATTTGACATAGAGTGGTCTAGACCTGCTCTGTTTGTAAAAGAGTCTTGAGATAACGTTTGTTGTGATTTGGTGCTATACAAATAAAGATTGCTTGTTGGGCTTGAGTTTGCCATGTTCTGGAGAATATTCTGGATTGCATTTGTCATTGTTTTTTAATTCTTGGAATAATAAACAGACATTTGCATAAGGCACCTACATTAATCCACTCCTATGTTGAAAAGAGTATTACTGACTTTACAAATTACATTCAGAAGAGATTCAAAAATACAGATGAACACATGATTAATTGTGAGTTAACTATTAATTGTGATTAAATCACAGTTTGAAAAATACATTGTTTGTGTCCTAAAAAGAACACTTAACATGGAAAGTGTTATTGTGCATGATCTAGCTCTAATTTTAATAAACCCTCCTCCCTTTGCAGCCATGCCTGAAACCTGTAGCTCACTGTGCTTCATGCTTCTCAGATGGCCAGGGTTTTCCCTGCAACATTCCTCACTTTCTGTTCCCGTCTCCTCTCATGGTTGGGAGGCTTTATTCCTCCTCCAGTTATCTGGAATCACAGAGATGGAAAATATGGTGTTTGTTCTCTGCAGCGAGGCCCTGTCCTTCTTTAGCTGGAGCAGAACCAGATCACTGATGTGGTTTCCATTAGGGTCTGATGTTTTTTGGCTAATACTTTCTAATCAAAGTCCATTAGTGTCATGGTAGCTTGTGTTGTTGCACTCCTTTTTCTTTTTATATGTGTGTGTGATGTGTAATGCATGCATTGTGTTCTCTGAGTGTGCACATCTGGGACTGTGATAGCCTGCATTGTATTCCAAGTTTGCGAGTGTGTGACTCGCTACTGCCCCCAGTCTCTCCTGAAGGGCCTCAACCGTTTCCTTCATTTGTTCCAGCTTTTTGTTTCTTCTTTCTTTCCTCTGCTCTTCTCTTTTTGCACGGGGGAACACAATGTCTGGTTTAATATCATTTTCCAATCACCCAGGGCTGCGGGGCACGGACTTTTGACTGAGCTATTTCGTTCCAGCTAATACCAAAGAGAGGGGAGAGAAAATAATAACCCTAGTGGTTGGTAATAGCTGCAGTGATCATTCTGCAGTCATTTGCCTCTGGTGCTCTCTGTAGCTGCAGCTGATGTTGTCTTTGTTTTGTTACTCTCTACTACACGGAGCTACACCGCTATTACAAGCTGTCCGATACCCTCCGTCTCCTCCGTGTCCATGTGAGATATATTCAACACCATCTGGCTGTTTTTACAGATGGAAAAACACAAAAGGAGGAGATTTGTTCACAGGAGAGATAAGAAGAAAAAGTCCAGTGGATATGTACTTCTAAAGTCAAGACATGTACGCTTTTTGAAGAGGTCCAGATCCTGAGGAAACTGATTACACAAGAGCTTAAGGGGAAAATCTCTGGAGAGTTAAGATTCAGGGACATATGTTGTCTTCATCTTCACCCGACTCCCTCTCCCACCCATCCTTTTTTCTCAGTGAGAGAGGGAGGGAGCCAGACGGAGAAGGAAAAAGGGAGGGAGGGAAAAATCATTATTAACTCATAAGCTGGTTAATGCTGTAGCACTCTCAACCTTCAGCTCAAATGAGAATTTTCGTCATTTACATATCAATTTAATTTCCTGTGTTTCCCTCTCCTCTCTCTCCCTCCTTCATTAAAAGCAGCGTTTGCTTGCCACTGCAATCAGCCTGTACAACACATTTTCCTGGATGGCATGCACCTACACACACACACAGACACACACACACACACACACTACACTCCCTGCATGTGTGTGTGTGTGTGGTTGTGTACACTCCTATACACAGACAAACACACCCAAAAAATAGTGATGCTTTGACACAAGCAAATGCAGAGATACACGCACCTACATTTATTTGCTGTCACCTTGTCGCATGTGCGTACACAGATGTGCGAGTAAACACACACAGATACAGAGGGTGTGTGTGAGAGCTGAGGCAGGCGGGCAGGCAGGCAGGCATAGCAGCTCCGTGGCCTGCTGTAGCTCTGTCAGGATTAAACCAGTGATCAGAGAAATGAAAGGGAAGCTGTCATTCCACATAGGCCTCTGTGCACATCATCCTCAATAATTATACCCTCTCCTTCTTCCGCCTCGCTTCCTCCTCTCTTATAACCTCCTACCTGTGTGTGTGTGTGTGTGAGTGTGTGTGTGTGTGTCACAGAAGGTATGCTTGACTGACACCCAGCACATCAAATAGGTGCTTTTATGAAATGTGCCCCTGCTTGAATTACACCTTTTTTTTCTCTGTGGCATAAAACCACACCTGTGTGTTTACGTGTGTGACATTGTTTGTTTATGTTACATGCATGTGTGTGTGCGCCTGTGTGTGTGCATGAGCCCACATAAGCATGCACGAGTGAATCGATACAGATGTGGCCCGTCCTGCTCGGCTCACATCTGACAGTCGGAGTGAACCTGGAGGGGATGTAGGCGACTAACTGCTTCAATCTGGAGCTTTAAGCTTATGAATGTGATCAAATATTCAGTTCAAGCAAAGTGTTACGCTGCAAGGCCCCCAAGTGTAAAGTGAGTTTACGGTCTGTCAATTTAAGTCAAAGCCACATGTGACCTTTGGTGTGAAAGTCAAGAGGTACCAGATCTGGGCTGTCGTAGAATGATCCCTTTCATTTTTTTATGACTCTTTTTTTATGGAATTTCCCTTTTCACTGGAATTACAGAGAAAACAGAGAAACAGAGGATAGCTGCTGGATTCTACCAGGACACATCCCAAACGTGGGAAGCAACCCTCCCTGTAACTAACTCTTTTTCATCTATTTTTACTTATTGAGTCTATTTGATTAAGACAATGCACATTAACCAACGAAGAGTTGGTCTGGGTGAGTGCACGCTGGCGCGTCTTGAGCTGCCGCTGCTCCCTGGCCTCTTTTAAGTCATTTATCCAAACTGAAAACCCATCTGTTTAAACTGGCTTATTCCATCTGACCACAACTCCTCTGTCCATTCACTTCAAACTTTTTAAATTGTGTTTTATTTACTGTTTGCTATTTAAACTCTGTTTGTTTTTAATGTTGTAAGGTGACCTTGAGTGCCAAGAAAGGCAATAAATAAAATGCATTATTAGGGCCCGAGCACCACCGGTGGTGGCGAAGGCCCTATTGTATCCCTAGGGATGCAGAAAAATGAAAATTGGGGTTTTGGACCCCTGAACGTTAATGAAAGCGCGAGTATTTTTGCACACTCATCGGGCTTGGTGAAAACTGCGGGTAATTATAGGTCTCGCAAAAAAAAAATCACCCCCTAGAGGTAAAAATAACACGCTGCGCGCCGAGTTTTTGGAGCTACATGCATGAAAAAATGTACACATATTTATGGCATCAGGACGCACAAAAAAGTCAGTAGGGCCCATAGTCCAAAACTCAACAGGAAGGGCGCCACCTAGCTTTGAACAGGCAAAATTGCCTGCGCGAGCCAGCGCCGCCTGCGCGAGCCACCACCGCCTGTGCGAGCCACCGCCGCCTACGCGAGCCGCCTGATATTAGTTCCCACGTGATGCGAAAGCACGATCTGAGAGTATACGCTGGCTTAGGTGGTGCTCGCGTAGGCGGCGGTGGCTCGCGTAGGCGGCAGTGGCTGGTGTGCGAGGGCCCGTTCATTGCCGCTTGCGGCTTTAATTATTATTATTATTTCACCAGCAATGTAGATATGCTGGAATTAGCACAATAGCTACTTTTTCATTCATAGTCAAAAGGCACTTTGAACACTTCTTCATTTTAAATTATTGAACAATTTTACAGCAACATTTTTAAATCAATTGATTTTATTCATTATTTTTTTGCAGTTCATGGTTGTTTTATGGTTGTACCTGTCTGGAGAGGCAGTGACTGTGCTCAAATTAAAATGTTACATAAAATCCTAACAATACAAAAAAATTAATTTTTAAAAGTGATTTAGCAAAAACAGATAACTCCGTTTTTATACATTTCCAAAAAACATTTTACTTTTTAATACATATTTTTAATAAAGTTACATTTTTAAAGCTGGGGTTGGTAGTCAGATTTAGATCCACTTTTTGTTATACTGGTTAAAATGATCTTTCTGTCCTGATGGTAATCAATACATAATGTGTTCTTAAAAAAGAGGTAAAAAAAAGCTGCTATCTACAGCTGGAGTAAACCTGGGAAAACACCAACCAATCCCTGCCATCAGGAGCCAAATGATGAAACCAATCAGATCCTGTCCTGCCGTTCTGCCCGCCTCCTGCAGAGCGTACATTTCATGTTTGTTTGTGTTTTTAACTTTCACTATGAGAATGTTTTGGTGTTTTCTTACCGCTGAGTGAGACATGAGTTGACATAGTGCAAAACACAAACCATGTGCTGAGGACCGGTTTGGAATCAGTCACCATCATATGGTCGTGAATCAGCGGCGCTCGTGCATGTGAGCGGGGGCGTCGTTTTGGAGGAGCTTGAGGGGAGGGGGAGAGGGGTTAGACAGAGTCCTGAGGAAATGCTACATTCAAATTCATGCTAGTTTTCCGTGACGACCAACCCTAGCTTCATGATAACTCTAATTAGTAATATAATTTGTACTTAGTCAAAGCCAGCCAACTTCAGTTGATTGATAATACCTAAAGCTAAATGAAAAAATATGTTTTTTTAAACGTTTTTAAAAAAAAATTAAAAAGTGGGTTATCTGTTTTTGCAAATGAATGCATAAACATAATTTTGTAAGTGTAGTTAAATTTATGAGTCATCTTTTAAAAAAATATGTATTAATCAACCTGGAGTTTTACTCTTGTTCTCTGTTCTGAGTGTTGGAATAAGTAGAACACTTAGAATAAAACAGTTATGGTGTGTTCTTGGGATTTTTGTCTCAGATACACTGAATTTAAATTTTTCATCACACTTCTGCAAAAAAAAAATGTTGGAAATTGTTTAAAGATTTATCAGCAACATTTTTATTATTTATTCTTTTCTGCAGTTAGAGCGGGTTTTTTGTCTGGCCATCGAGACATAATTTATGTGTGTAGTTTAGTCTTTTTCTGGAGAGGCAGTGACTTTCCTAAAATTAAAATGTAAAAAAAAAAACTGAAAATGTAAAAAAAAAAAATGTTATTAAAAAAATCAAATAAATAGTGTACATGATTTTATGCAGTGCATAGACATATTTTTTAAGTGCAGGTTAATTTTTTTATTTATGTCTTAATCATACTTGAGCCTTACTCCTGTTCTTTATTCTGAGCGTTGGAATTATTAAAACACTTAAAATAAAACAGCTGAGGTGTACTCTTTGATTTGTTGCCTCAGATACACTGAAAGTCATCTTATTTAGCTGTTTTGTGACCTCCATATGAAGTCTCCATCTAACTGTATTTTTTGCCTTTAAAGGCCTGCAGTCCCTCACATTGTAGGCATCGTCTCTTGTAGGACGTTACTGTAGCCAGAAAGAGAATTCCTGCTGATCCAGAGCCCTCCATCCCACTCCTGTCCCTTCATCTGACTTTTATAAAAACCAAAATGTGTCCTCTGGAGCGAGTAATGAATACGCTAATACCTCGGTGTTGCTTGCTGTTTGTCCCCTTTGGAGCTAATGACTTTGTACTGTAAGACTTCTTCGTATCCAGGGTTTTGTGTAACAGTGACTTGTTATTATAGCTCAGCACTTGAGCGTGTAATAAATGTAAATCTCAGTGTCTGTAACTGGGTCCCCCGAAGCTCATTATTTGTGACAAGTGTGTGAGACGGTGTTTGTTTTCCGCTGTGTTGCAGATGAGTAATGAGATCATTCGTCTGTGCTTCCAAAGCATCTCTCTGGACAAGATCTTCATAGGCTACATGGTCTCCAGCAGGCATGGAGGAGAACGCCCTGGAAGGTGTTTCACATCCTTACCTTATAGATGTATCACGAGAAAGACAGATATCACACATACAGACAGGAACGTGGATCCATTGTGAGCACTGTGGCATCAAACGCAGTAATTAGAGGTCTTAAATGTCCATCGTGTCATGCATATTTGTCTTTAATCAAATTTCATTCTCACTCAACAGTAAAATTGAATTGCTAGTTTATGGCAGGGTTGGGAAGTAAGCCAGAAATAAACCTAATTGGAGCCACTGTAATAAAACGATGATGTAATCAAAGCTGGAAATAATAGCCTGATGAACTTCTTATTATAAAGATCCTCACAGTTCCAGACATCACATTCAATATCAATCAAACTTTGCAAACCAGTCATAGGCAAAGACTCTGCTTCCAGGGTCCAGCATAAACACTCTAACATCAGAAATGTCAGAAATACTTTGTTAAAAAAGGATGACTATGTTTTCAAACCCCAGAACCCAGACCAGTACCTGCAACACACATATTACCTGAGTATGATTACATTGTTCACTTACATATCACGTGTTGCACAATTTATGGTGCTATTAGCAGACTATATCAGTTCTACCAGCAGTCTTCATGTCTGCACCTTTACCATTTATACCAGGAAGGGAGAAAATTAATAAAGAGCACACACACATCTACACCTTTCATCCTGAACACCATGGATGCATCACTTTTGTTCATACTCCTTCCATACTTGCAGACTCTGCCATCAATCAATCAATCAATCAATCAATCAATCAATCAATCAATCAATCAATCAATCAATCAATCAATCAATCAATCAATCAATCAGTCAGGCAGTCAATCAATCAGTCAATCAATAAATCAGTCAATCAATCAATCAATCAATCAATCAGTCAGTCAGTCAGTCAGTCAGTCAGTCAGTCAGTCAGTCAGTCAGTCAATCAGTCAATCAATCAATCAATCAATCAGTCAGTCAGTCAGTCAGTCAGTCAGTCAGTCAGTCAGTCAGTCAGTCAGTCAATCAATCAATCAATCAATCAATCAATCAATCAATCAATCAATCTTTATCTATACCCAAGACAGGATAAGACTCAGTCTGACCCCACATTAATCCACCATGAGCATTACACCTCGCAGTATTTAGCTAGTTACAGCGGAGAGGAAAAACTTCCTTTAACAGGCAGAAACCTCGAGCAGAACCAGACTCATGTTAGACAGACATCTGCCTCGACCGAGTTGGGTCTGGAAAGAGGGATAGAGGAGAATAAGAGAGAGAGGGAACGGTGATAGTGATGAGACGAGTAATAGAAGCTGTTGCTGCTGGAGTCCAGAGGTGTTGGCGGACGAGAGAGCACGGAGACGGACTGCAGTGGATCAGAATCAGAATCAGAAATACTTTATTTATCCCAGGGAGGGAAATTCGGTCATTACAGAGTTCTTATAAACAGTGTGTAAGAAAGTCAAAATATTAATGTATTTCTCTTTATTTAAACTCGAAAATCATTGAGGGCAAGCCCTCATTTACAATGACGACGAGTATATTAAAGAAACATTAAAATGCATGACAAGCAAATAAAAGATATAACCCTAAAAGAATGATGATCAATTAAAAACAGACGACAGTTAAAAGTAATGTTACAACCATTGAAAAAATAATGTTACACAAAGTTAATGAAAACAGGTACAATCAGAGGTTAAACATTTTAAAACTAATGATTTAAAATGATTAAAAGAAACCAGTGCATTTATTTTTAAAGTGCTTTGCAGGGAGTTCCATGCAGATGGTGCAAATACGCAAAAGGCAGATTTTCCCAGCTCAGAATTAACTCTGGGAACCTGGAGAGTGAGCCAACCAGTTGATCTGGTATGTTTTGCCCCAGAAGACCAAACTAGCATCGAAGATAAATATGACGGTAGCATTCCAATAAGTGCTTTATAAATGAACAAGTAAATAGAAGTAATAGAAGAAGGAATAAAATAAGACATGAATACGAATACAATAAAATTTGATAAAATAAAAAGGAATAAAATAAGACATGAATACGAATACAATAAAATTTGATAAAATAAAAAGGAATAAAATAAGAAGTAAATATGAATGAAATAAGATAAAACAAGATATACATATGAATAAAATAAGATATAAATACCAATAAAATAAAATAAGATATAAATATGAATAAAATAAAATAAGATATAAATACCAATAAAATAAAATAAGATATAAATATGAATAAAATAAAATAAGATATAAATACGAATAAATGGAAATAAGATATAGATAATAATCAAATAAGATAAAACAGAATAAAATAGAAAAAAGATATAATAATAATAAAGTAAATACAGAAGCACAGAATAGTTACAGTTAGCTATGTACAGAAGCACTGTGAATGAAGGAGATACATACAAGGATGTTAAAGTGGCAGGGATATTGCACAGACCGGACACGGATCTGTGGGAAGTCCCGGGTCACATTCATGTTGAATTACTCCAAATCAGATCAAAAACATATAATTCCAGGAGCCTTTCGTTTTTTATTTTACTATTTCAATAAATCTGAAATGAACCAGGTCATTCATTAGATCAGTTTACAGCCAGGGGACACACGCAGCTTCTTTTACATCTAGAACTAATTTTATTCAATGTACTACACAACCCACAGCCCTGTTTCCTCCTCGTAGCGTCTGAAACTCTCCTACCTGTAGAAAATCCAAGCACAAATGTTGGAGATTAGATAAGGCATAAATTCACTGAAGATAAAGGAACGACTTGTCAGAGTGGAATAATGAAAGCACAGCTTTGAGCTGAGGTCATTGCGAGGTCAAGTCTACCAACGTGTTGTTTTTGGAGCGTGACTCCGGGTGTCAGTCGAGGCTCTCTTATTAACCGAGTCTTTAATATGCAATAATGAGGATATGAAGAGGTGCTAAATACAAAATGGGTGTGATTGCACTCTTGTTTTTCTGTTACAGTTTTAAATACGTCACCTCTGTGTCAAATAATAAAGAGGCAGATACCGCAGCACTTCCTTTGCTACTGATGCTATGAATAATAATGACACATTCCTCTCACTAAATGATCGCATAATGGAGCCGTTATAAGACAAAAGATGTGAGTGCCTGTTTACTTCAAAGGGATATTGAATACACTGCTGACAGCGGATCACTGCAAACATCTGCTTTTCCTGTCAACCAGTTACCTACCCCGTACTGCTGTCGAATGAATCCTGCTGAATGCAAACTATCTGAAACTGAAGTAAAGATGAACACAAGCGCGAGGCCAGAGATAGAGCAGTGGAAGAAAATGCTTGAAGTTATTTGTTTCCTTCAGTTGTCAGTTAATCAGTGGGTCAGTGGTTTCCTGAACTGCAGATTTTCACTTCATTACTATGATCGGTCTGAGAGAGTCTGAAGGGATCCTAGTGTTTTCACTGGCTGCCACACACACACACACACACACATTCCAGACTCTCCAATACCCCTCCAGGCCTCTTGCTGTCTGCACGGGCAATCGACCTCGTCCAACCAATTAAAGACAGCGCTTAGTTCCTGATCGATGACTGGGATTGGGGCAGGATGAGGACAGCGAGAGAGGATCGGAGCTGTTCAAGAAGATCCTCTTCATGACCCGATGAGACTTTTTTATTTGGTGCTCCTATCTAAAGCTGCTCAGCCTATGATCACACTAAAAGTGCCACAAGCATCAACGGCCCTTCCAAGTGGAATTCATTTTAAATATGCAGCCTGTTTCAACTCCTAAATCATCATTCACAGCAGTCAGTACTGGGCGAGCTGCTTGTAAAATGTAGTGAGAGGAGCTGCGTGGTACTCTACATTAGATTAGGTTTCCCTCCACCAAAGATACCCCACAGAGGAAGGCTGTAAATGAAGCTGCAGCAACACAGCAAACATAGCTAATATTAAAGCTACTTTATATTACATTGAATCAGTACAGGTCAACGTCAATGCTAGTTATGGATTATTATTTGTAGCATTCTGTACTAAAATTAGGAGCTATATTTACATACATTCCCAGCAAATACATATGACCAAGAACTACTGAAGCTTCAGAACCTTATAGTCGTGAGTGTTTCCAGCTGACAATCCCAGCCCCCCCTTATCTAGTTTGACATGTATCTCAGTCCCTCCAGGATTTCGCGGGATTTTTTTGTGATAGCCTGAATTTGCGACAGCTTTTTGAAAAAATTGCGGTGAAAGTTGCGATTATTTTTTGCTTTTTTCCCCCAATAACATCTCAGGGACAAGTAAATACGCTAAATAACAGATGTTTTTAGAAAACATTCTTGATGTGGCCACTGTGACTGTATTTTGATTCTCTTGATTCACAGAAAAATGCCATGAAAGGTCTGTATTGCACATTTACGACGGTCCCTAAATGCACCTTGCAGCGACAGAGGCACAGACAGTCAGTTCACAGCACTCTGAAATGAATCTGCATCTTTGAGGACTAGGAATTGATCAAAACTTACTAAATGTGTCTGATGTATCACCAAATTAGATTAAATCAAGCTGAAGACGGGAGCTTTTTACGACAATGGCTGCAACAACATCAAACATCAAATATCAAACAGACGTCCCCCGGTTGTGTCTTTGTCACTAACACACACCGGGGGTAAGAATCCTCAATGAAGATGAGACAGATGCATGGAGGTGGGGAGAGCTGGTTCATAAAGCACACCTGCTGCAGGTAGAGACCAAGCTAACACTGAGCCCCTCAGATAATAACTCTAGTATCTATAAATAACAACGTCGTCATCGTCACTTGTCCTGCCTGCTGTCCTCTCTTTTCACCCGTTCTCTGTGCGTGTTTTGTTGTTGAAAAGTGCCGATCAAGTGAGGACTTACGTTTATGTTACAAGGAAGTAAAATTGATGACGAAACCGATGACGTACAGGGGCTGAGATTAAGATAATTGGTTAAATGTGCGGGAAAGTTGCGGTGATTGTATAAAATTGCAGGGCCGCGAAAAAATCGCGCTGATTGGTTGAATTTGCGTTGATAGTTGCGATCGCGAAATCGCAACTTCCTGGAGGGACTGGTATCTGCTCTGTTTTCTTATAAACTGTGCACCTCTTCCATCCTACAGGATCTGCAGTTAGCTGCAGGTTGATAGACAGACTGCACTGGGGAAGGCTAACTTCATAAGGTTTGGTTATGTCATCTTTGGGGAATCACCTGCATGTATGTCCCAAGCGACAACCTCCGGTCTAAAAATATGAGTCCAATACGGAAGTGCTAAAAACTGCAGTTCATTGAGGATCCGCTTGAGGCTGGCTCCGGAAGTACCAGAAACCAGAAGATGATCTTTACCACAGAAATATACATGTTCAAAAGTCCAGTGTAGTCTGGATAGCTCTTTTCTGGATCGGCACACACTGTACTCACGGGGGGGGGGGAATTTTTTCATAATTTCAAAGATATTGAGATTACGAGTTTTCCAATGAGAGGCAGAGCTGACTTGATTGACAGGTCCTGAATACACTCAGGGCCTGATCGAGGGTGTAGCTCCCTCGGCTGGAAGTTAAGCTTCCAGCATAGCGTCTGCCCCCTGTTGGCTGGCTGCAGTATAGGTCAAAAACTCCGTCTCCCCCATTCATTTGAATGGGGCTGCAGTCCAACTTTAAAAAACAAATACACGTGGTATGAATGTTTCTCCCATCCGTATGCTGTGGTGATATGTAGTTAGTATTTGACTGTTTTGTGTTCAAGGCCTCTTTTTTCTGAAAAGTTTCTTTTTCGTTAGTTGTTAGAGGTTAAAAAACGGGGTTTTCTTCTGGGTTTGCTTTGATTGACAGCTGCTGTAGAGGGAAACTCCATAGGATCTTGTGACGCTATGCTGCAGGGCGGAGCTCGTTACCGTGGCAACACAGAAATTACCGTGGCAACCACAGAGATTCTCTACAGCGCAGACTCTGGCTGCACAATTATCTATGTATATTTTAATGAGGATTTTGCGTGTGCTACGGCTGTCACCATGGAGAGTTGAAGAGAGCAGAGTGGCTCTCAACAAAAAAATGAAGTTTGAAGCCATGGAGTTGGAGGTCTTTGTGGCGGGCAAATAAAAACATCGGTGAACCCCAACAGAGACACTGGAAGCAGTAAGCTGAAAGCATAAACGTATTTACTCTACTCCAAAACGCAATCAGTGTTTTGATGGAGTTTAGAGAGCGATTTGATGAGGCTAAGTCAGCCACTATTGCTCTAGCTACTCAATTGGGAAGTCAATCGCAGTTTGAAACAACCAGGGCCAGAAAAGTGAGTCGTCACTTTGATGAGGACAGTCGCCTCACTGACGCAGAGAGCAACTTTCAGGTGAACGTTTTTAATGCCCGTCTTGCTATCATCATCCAGCAGCTGTCCCAAAGATTCACCAGGCCACAGGGCGGCTGTGGTTCAGTGGGTAGAGTCGATCGTTTATCAATCTGAAGGTTGGAGGTTCGATCCAAGCTCCAGCACTCACATGCCGAAGTTTCCTTAAGCAAGACACTGAACCCCAAATTGCTCCTAATACTGATGGTCCCTCACTACATAGCAGCCTCTACCATCAGAATCAGAATCAGGATCAGAATCAGCTTTATTGGCCAGGTGCTGCTCTCTTTGTACAAAGCATAATAAGGCATACAAATAAAAATAAAAATATCATAACATTAACATCAGCTATAAATACAAAGAACAAAAAAAAGGCATGGCTAATATGTACAGGCTGAAATAATATGATAAAGTGCAGTGGTGAGTAGCAGAGGTAGTTTTTACATTTAAAAAATAGAAGTTAAATAATAAAATAAATAGAAATATGGAATTCTGCTTGGAGAATTGTTGCATTGTGTATCTACATGTATATTTACAGAGAGTATTTATCTGACAGGTATGACACTGTTATGGTTTAGTGTTCATCAGAGTGACAGCCTGGGGGAAGAAACTGTTCTTATGGCGGGTTGTTTTGGCGCACAGTGATCTGTAGCGCCTGCCGGAGGGGAGGAGTTTGAAGAATTTGTGTCCAGGGTGTGAGGGGTCAGCGGTGATGCTACCTGCCCGTTTCCTGGCCCGGGACCGGTACAAGTCCTGGATGGGGGGCAGGTCGACACCGATGATTTTTTCTGCAGTCCTTATAGTCCGTTGCAGTCTGTGTTTGTCTAGTTTGGTTGCAGAGCCAAACCAGACAGTGATGGAGGTACACAGAACAGACTGGATGATGGAGGTGTAGAACATGATCAGCAGCTCCTGGGGCAGGTTGAACTTCCTGAGCTGACGCAGGAAGTACATCCTCTGCTGGGCCTTTTTTCTGATTGTGTCTATGTGGGAGGTCCACCTCAGGTCCCTGGAAATAGTGGATCCCAGGAACCTGAAAGAGTCCACAGTAGACACAGTGCTGTTCAGGATGGTGAGGGGGGGGAGTGGAGGGAGGCTTCTCCTGAAGTCCACTGTCATCTCTACCGTCTTGAGCGGGTTCAGCTCCAGATGGTTCTGACTACACCAGAGAGCCAGCTGTTCCACCTCCTGTCTGTAAGCAGACTCGTTTCCGTCCTGGATGAGTCCGATGACGGTGGTGTCGTCTGCAAACTTCAGGAGTTTCACCGAGGGGTCCCCTGAGGTGCAGTCATTGGTGTAGAGGGAGAAGAGCAGTTGGGAGAGAACACATCCCTGTGGGGCGCCAGTGCTGATGGTCCGGGTGCTGGATTTGATGCTCCCCAACCTCACCTGCTGTCTCCTGTCAGTCAGGAAGTTGGTGATCCACTGACAGATGGAGGCCGGCACTGTGAGCTGGGTGAGTTTCTGGTGGAGGATGTCCGGGATGATGGTGTTGCAGGATGTAGTTCAGACCCATGTTGACTGCATCCTCCACCGACCTGTTTGCCCGGTAGGCAAACTGCAGGGGGTCCAGCAGGGGGCCTGTGATGTCCTGTCGAAGGACTTCATGACCACAGACGTCAGGGCGACGGGCCTGTAGTCATTGAGTCCTGTGATGGTGGGTTTCTTTGGGACTGGGATGATGGTGGAGCTTTTGAAGAATGAGGGCACTTCACACAGCTCCAGCGATGTGTTGAAGATCTTTGTGAAGATGGGGGCCAGCTGCTCAGCACAGACTCTCAGGCAGGAGGGGGACACGCCGTCTGGTCCTGGTGCCTTCTTGGTCTTTTGTCTCTGGAAGAGCTGGATTACCTCATCTTCACAGATCGTCAGCGCAGGTTGGGGGTCAGAGGGGGGTGGGGAGGGGTTGTGGGGGGAGCAGGTAGATCAGAGAGTGGGTTGTGAAAACCTACAGTAGAAGCTGTTCAGGCCGTCAGCCAGTCTCTTGTTACCTTCAGGGTGGGGGGAGGGTCTCCTGTAGCTTGTAACTTCACGCAGGCCTCTCCAAACTTCTGAGGGGTCGTTGGCAGAGAAGCTCTGTTTTAACTTCTCAGTGTAGCTCCTCTTAGCTACCTTGATTTCCCTCGTCAGTTTGTTTCTGGCCTGCTTGAACAGGTCCCGGTCCCCACTCCTGTAGGCCTCTTCTTTGGCCTGACACAGCTTCCTAAGTTGAGGTGTGAACCAGGGCTTGTTGTTGTTGTATGTGCGGAAGGTCCTGGTCTGCACACACATGTCCTCACAGCAGCTGATGTATGAAGTCACAGTGTCAGTGAGTTCATTGAGGTTTCCTGATGCAGCTTCAAAAACACTCCAATCAGTGCAATCAAAGCAGGCTTGTAACTCCTGCTTTGACTCCTCCG
>NC_048294.1:25964450-26001950 GCF_009762535.1 Notolabrus celidotus | reverse complement strand
AATCACTCTTTGCCTCTTTTGTAATGTCTTCTTCAGAACATATATATATGTTTATTTAAGGCTTTACTGTACGCGTGTGCTGCCACGCGCTGAAGGGTTGATCTGGTTTATAACCTCAGGCATGCTTGGTGTATGGATTGTTTCAGTGGACTGTGTGCTTGAGTAAAGTATCTGTCTTGTATGTGGATGTAAGTGCTGTGTGACCATAGGTGCATTTCAACCAAGAGTTCCGGGGTCTTTTAGCCCCCAGAACTACTTTCCCCTGAACTAAAAGGTTCCTGTGCCCCCATTGTTGTCTGCGTTTGGACCGCGGGCTGAAGTCCCGGGTAGATTGTGCAAATCAGGCCAGTGACATATGGAGAAAAAAAAAGTAAATGCACTACACCACCAGACCAGTAGAGGGCAGTAAAACAAAGAGGAATGCCATTCATCACAGATGACACCATAGAAGCAGACGGACAGGCAGGTACCATTATGAGCAACACAACAGTTAGCCTGTTAGCATGAAGAGACTCAGCTGGTCTGTTTTAGATGGTGCTATATTTCATCACAGATGGATTCACTGAACCAACACGTGAGAGGAGATAAGCACGAGTAGCAAAGACGTTTCAACACGGCTTTAAAATCCTTTTGAACTCAAAAAGCCGTGGCAGAGATCGACCGGTGTTTTGGTTTAAACAGCGACCCTGTTAACTGGAGACTTTCAGCCGGATGCATCCCTCATAAACGTCTTTAGACCATCATTAAATATCTGATGAGGATATTTTGAAATCTTAATAAAAACTAAACTAGTTTGCATTCCCAGGAACTCCCTCTGTGTTTCAACAGCTGTGTAAACTCCACAAACACTGACACGTTCAGCTGAAGGTCTCCAGTTTACAGGGTCACTTTTAAAACCGGAACACCGGGAGAGACGCATTCACGGTGGTCTGAGAGAAGACTACTGTTACAAGCTGCTAAACCAAGAGAATCACAGCTTCTTCTTTTGAAAAGTACACACACATACAAAAAAGATAGAACAAATAAAAACTAATGAAAGAAAGAGGGGGAGATTATCTACCCCTGAACTAAATTTAGACCCCGGGGTCCACCGGTTGAAACGCACGTAGTTCAGTGGTAAAGTCCCTCCGGTCGAAAAACGCCTCGTGTTGATGTGACACATGATAAATGTGAGGTGGTCCACTTGTTGCCCTCTATTCCCTCCGTCCTCCTGGTGGCCTCTCTGTTTCTCACTTTTTTTGTCTTCATCTCTCATTTTCAACCCTTCTCTTTACTCTTCTCCTCCCTTTTCACTACCTTCTTTGCATGTGCATCCATGCAAGGCACGCGCACACACCTCTCTGTCTTTATTTAATCATTGGCTCTATTACAGGGGGATATTTTCCCAGACAATGCCTCCAAAGGCAGTGAGCCAGGCAGGCCTAAAGAGAGGGGTAGATCTCTCTATCCCTCATCCCATGGAAGCCACAGCACTGGCACTCCCACTGACTGAGATGAATGAATTTAATATATCTCCCTTTTGAAGCACAGATGACCTCCTGATACGGCTCTGTGTCTCTCTATCACAGGAGGCCGTTATTTCTTTGGCTCTGCTCTGAAATCAGGAAATGCACAGGAAGAGGTCTGAAGGGATTCTGACAGAGACTAATTTGTTTTGTGGCCTGACGTGACTCGTGTATATCTTTGTCCATATAGGAGCGGACACATCCGACTCCCTGCAACAGACACTTTAATGATCATGGGATATCATGTTGATGTATTTGTTTGAAGCCGTAGCTGTTTATAGTGGAAGAAATTGAGCCATGCTTTCATGCGTATGGGGTATTTAAGTCTGTTTAATGCCGTCTGTACATTATGATGTGATAGAAAAATAAGAGGAGAGATCTTTTCCTCAATATAATCAATCACTCTTTATTTATAAAGCGCCAAACAGAGCAGGTCTAGACCATACTCAATGTTCTATTATTAACAAAGAACCAACATCAAGACAGGATCAGATCCAGTCCCATCTTACAGACAGGACTCAGTCTGATCTCATCTTAATCCACCATGAGCAGAGCACTTTGCAGCATTTAGCAAGTTACAGTGGCAAGGACAAACTTCCTTTAACAGGCAGAAACCTCCAGCAGGACCAGACTCATGTTAGACACATATCTGCTGAGACCGTGTTGGAGAGAGGGATAGAGGGAGATGAAGAGAGAGAGAGATGATAGTGGTGAGAACAATATGCTCCCAACATGCAGGCCTGCTGGTCGCACCTAAAGCCTCTAAAAGTAGTATGGGAGGTAGAGCCTTCAGTTATCAGGCCCCTCTCCTTTGGAATCATCTACCAGTCAGAGTCCGGGAGGCAGACACCCTCTCTACTTTTAAGAGTAGGCTTCAAACTTTCCTTTTTGATAAAGCTTATAGTTAGAGCTGGATCAGGCTTGGACCAGATCTTAGTTATGCTGCTATAGGCTTAGACTGCCGGGGGAACTGGCACACTGACACACTGGGATCCTATATCACCCACTTCCCCCCAACCCCCTCATCACTTACTTTAACTCTCCCTGTCCCATTAAAGTTACTCACCATAGACCTTTCTGGAGACCCTGAGCTCCCTTGTCTTGTAGCCTGATAACTGAAGGCTCTACCTCCCATACTACTTTTAGAGACTTTAGGTACGACCAGCAGGTCTGCATGTTGGGAACGTAGTGTTCTAGAGGGGTAATAGGGCACTATGAGCTCTTTAAGATATGAAGGTGTCTGATCATTGAGAGCTTTGTAGGTCAGAAGAAGGATTTTAAATTCTAGTCTAGATTAAACTAACATAATAAAGATGTCCTCCTGATTGTCTAATTCTCAGAAGAATTTATAAATCATCCTAAGCCAAGAGTCAAAGATCATCCAGCCTTTGATTTACCATAAGATCCATCAGGAGTATATTCCTTTTCCATACGGCATGAAGCTGTTTGTGCAAGAGACTGCATGTGCAAGCCAGCTCCATGTGCGTTTGTGTGTCTATTCTAATGATGTGCTTCCCTTCTAAAGAGAGCCACACTGACCCCTCTTATATTTCCATCCTTATTGGATCTAGTGCTCTCCTGAGACAGCAGACGTTGATGCCTCTGGCCATTTTTCTGTCTCATCTAACCAACTGTCCCACTGTGCTATGTAAGTCCCACTTAATTAGACCCAAAATTGGATGGATTTACGCATATCCTGAAATGTCTTTTATTGGATGTTTGTCCCATGAGGTTAGAGCCACACTGATCAAATTACACTCATGCAGACTCCGGCATGGCTAACCACCCCACCAAGTGCTGTATGTTGTGTTTGCACAGGGAATTGTTTGGCTCTTCAATAATAAGGAACTTATGCCAGATTTTCTTCTACATCAAACCAGACCAGGAGTATAAAACTAATCTGCTGTATATTGTCACACTCTGAGCCTTACATAATCATAAGCAGGGTTTTAAAAAGTTACAAATCCGCTTACTCTGCTGAATAAACAGAACCAGCACAGGTGCATATGAAAAGGAAGGAGATGACATAACCTAGTACGAAAGGATTTTAATACCTGATAAATATACAATAATAAAAAATGAAGTCTGTTGTAGGGTGACTTAAACATTTATAACCTGTGGTTTGATTTTTTCATTTGCTTGTATTAGATAGTGGCTCAAATGTAACAAGGATGAATTCAATATTTTCCCCTTCAGTCAAAGGAATATATTTAGCATAGGCAGCTTCCTGTATATTCAAGTCATCCTTTTGACCCCTAAAACAAAAACTCTTAAAAGTAGTTTTGGTCCATCACCAGCATCTTCTGTCCTTTTCATTTGAGTCCACCTTGTAAACGTCTGCATGGTGCATCATCATGTTTCAATGGCATAATTTAAGAATCTGCAACTCCTCTGGTACTAATGGTGCCCCATACAAATCCACACTGCTGCCTAGTGGAAGTACCAAAATAAAAGCTTCATAAAGCGATACAGATATCCCAACCATAGTCGGTCAGCACTGACTGGCCGGACTGCCCGCCGTAAACATTTTGGAAAGGCAGCTTTGTAGGCCATAAAGAGATTTCACAACACTCAGATACAGTACTGACCCAGTCTATGGTACTTTAGGAAGCTTTTATTTTGGTATTTCCCCTTAGGCGGCAGTGTGAATTTGCATATTAGCTAAATATTTAGGAATGCAGAGCAACATTTAACATGTAGATTTAACATTTATATTTAATATTTAACATGTAGATTTAAAAATCAACATTTATATTTAATATTTAACATCTAGATTTAACAAACAACATTTATATTTAATATTTAACATCTAGATTTAACAAACAACATTTTTATTTAATATTTAACATCTTGATTTAACAAACAACATTTATATTTGACATTTAACATTTATATTTAACATTTATATTTTTATTTGACATTTAACATTTATATTTAACATTTATATGTAACATTTATATTTAACATTTATATTTATATGTAAAATGTATATTTATATTTAACATTTATATTTATATTTAACATTTAGATTTAACATTTAAATGTTTATTTAACATTTATATTTAACATGTAACATTTATATTTACATCTAAAATGTTTTTTAACATTTATATAAATATACATATTTTTTATTTTTTATTTTTCAACAGGGACAGTGTTCAGCCATTTAGTTGTACCAGAGTTAGCTATGAGCTAATTCACATCTGTAGTCCCTGGGCAGGAGACAGGGGCGAAGTCTCTATTTAGCATTTGGATTTAACCGTGATTTTAACTTGAATATATTTTTCACAACAAAATGTAATGTGAAGAAGATCACACATATTCCTCTCAATGTGATTAAAAGAATTTACTTTTAAAAATTCACACTAAGTTTTTATGAAGTTTTGGAGCTAGATGTGAAGAATCATTGCTGTGCAACACTTTTCAAATGGCGCCCCATACTCTTGTTAACAGATCTGATGTGTTCACAGAGGCTTAGGCTTAAAAACAGTGTTATGTTACATCTGCTAAGTGGGAAAAAGCTGCAGATGTAATGATTAACATTTGCATTACCCAAACACCTGCAGGCCTTTCCATAAGAGCAGAACTGAACATTAATTCCTGTGTGTTAGTGTGTGTGTGTGTGTGTGTGTGTGTTTGTGTGTGTGTGTGTGTGTGTGTGTTTGTGTGTGTGTGTGAGCAGGTTTTTACGCAGGCACAGGGCACCAGAGTGCTGTTAATTTCCGCTCGAGCAGGGGAACGGCCACTAAAAGTATCATTGAAGTGATGAATGTGCTGCTAGGCACAGGCATCAGTGTTTAATCTGAGTCATTGGAGAAATAGCACCAGATCAGCTTCAAACGGCTTCCTTTCATCTGCATTTAGGGATGGATGATCACAGATGTGGACCTGCTCTCCTTCTTCTTGTTTCATTTCTCCTGCATATTTTTTTTCTAATACCACACATGCTCTCTACTGTGAAAATAACTTTACAACCCCATCTTTCATATTCTGAGATTTAAATGATGTACGTGCAGCACACATATGTGCCTGAACATCTGTGCGTATTTACAGTGTATGGGATGGATTACCATCTAAACCCATGTTCATAACCATGTTTATAATTCTGTTGCTGGTATCAAACTTTAAAGTCTCAAACTAATTTACATAAATTATACAAACCTGCTTAACAAACAAGCATAGCATCTGAAACTGGTTGTATAAATGTTTATATTTACTATGAGAGTAATTCAAGTTGTCATGGTTCCTGCTCGCTGTGCTGATGCCTGGTGACTCATATCAGCATCCAATGCAAGTCAACAACTTTCATGGTGTTTCATTAAATTCATCAACAAAAATGATGAGGGTAAACAATCATGACCAACCTTTTTTCAACATGATGAAGATAAGACATTGAAGAGCTGACAACACATCATAGATAATAAAAATGTGACAAACGTATGTTTTGTTTTTGTTCCCAAAGGTGATGATGCAGCTCAGAGCTCAGTGAGCAGGCCCAGTTTAGAGACCACATTCGAAGTGTAGTACAGCCCTTTTCATTAAACACACACACACCCAGATGTGTGTTCATTACTCTCCTGTTTGAAGTCCAAGAGGTTAAATATAGAGACCAAAGAAAGAGTGTTTGTTTCTTTACTTGAAGCAAAATTCTTCTATATCATCATTTGTATCTGTGTGCAATGCTCAATGACCTTACCTCAGAAGATCATTAACAACAGCACAGCATTACATTGTGTTACAGTCCTGGGTCAATTATGTTATCTATTATCATGTACCCTCTGTACTCCAAATCCAAACCTGTATTAAAGCTAGGGTTGGTAGTCTCAGAAAACTAGCATGAATTTGAATGTAGCACTCCGTCTAACCCCTCCCCTCCTCCCTCAGAGCTCCTGCAAAACGACGCCCCCCCCCCCCCCCCCCCTGCTCACACGCACGCGCACCGCTGATTCACAACCATATGATGGTGACTGATTCAAAACCGGTCCTCACCAAAACATTCTCATAGTGAAAGTTAAAAACACAAACAAACATGGCTGCTGTTAGTACTCACAACTGTCATGCTAGCATTATACAGTTGTACTGGTGACATGATATCAGGAGAAAAGTTATAACACATATATAATACTGTAACAACTCTACTGTTTGTTAAACGTGTTCAGTGTAGATGTTCTTAATTCCTACAGTGTTGACGGTCAGTGAAGGCATCAGGAGAGCTGTAGAGTGTGTGAGCTGGAGAGAGGAGAGACAAGAGGAGAAGTTCTTCATTCATTTAAACATTGATTGTTGTTTTGTTGGTTGGCGTGGTAACGGCCGACAGTGACCGGTTATTAAAGATCAATGTGTTCATGAATCAGCTCGTCATCCTTACAGCGTCCGGACGGACGCTACAGTACATCTACATTTCTGTAGGACTTAATAAATGTCATTAATTCTCCTGCTTGTCAGAGCCCCCGTGGTGAGAGCTTTTTAGACTCTGATCCGGACTACAGTCCTGAGCAAAGCACCTCATCAGGTCAGAGGGGACAGGCCTGAGGTCGAGCGAGAGGGGCAGTCAGTAGAGTCAGGGGAAGCAGAGGCAGGAGACGGGGACTCAGAGTTCACGCCGGGGAAATGTACGTGCAGGAGGCGGGCAGAACGGCAGGATGGGATTTGATTGGTTTAAAATTTTGGGAGCCAAAAACTGTGATTGGTTGGTGTTTTCCCAGGTTTACTCCGGCTGTAGATAGCAGCTTTTTTTACCTCTTTTTTAAGAACACATTATGTATTGATTACCATCAGGACATAAAGATCATTTTAACCAGTATAACAAAAAGTGGATCTAAATCTGATTACCAACCCCAGCTTTAATACAGACACGACAGAGAAAGAGAGCAGAGCCACTCTGAGAATAGTCTTTTTCTAAAATATTGTAGCAATATTATATTCATTTTAATCATATTTCATTACAGCCCGAGCACCGATAAGGTCAGCGAAGGCCCTATTGGAACCCTAAGAACTTTCTTTCTTTCTTTCTTTCTTTCTTTCTTTCTTTCTTTCTTTCTTTCTTTCTTTCTTTCTACCCCAAAAGTGAATAGCCTTTTTGGAGCCTTGAACATGTCCCAAAACTCACAAAATTTGATATTCTTTTGGTCCCGCGCAAAAACGGCTCAATATTCCCCCCTTCAATTTTTCACATTTGATAAGGTTAGCCCCTCAACACGGTTCAACCTACATGCATGAAGTTATTTCCCCATACCTATCAGGCCAAGACCTACAAAAAAGCCTCATAACGTTGTGGTGCAATCCCAACAGGAAGTCGGCCATCTTTTTTTTTTGAAATTCTGACACCCCAATTCACAATGTATATATTTAAAGGAATTTGCCCTAGGCTATTATTATTATTTGCATTATTATTATTTGTATTATTTGTATTATTATTATTATTATTATTATTATTATTATTATTATTATTAATAATAATTATGTTAGTACATTGTTGTATTCTCCTGCCCTGTGTTGTAAGCCTCTGGAACAAAATAATTTAGCCCAATGGGGGTTCAATAAAGTTTATCTTATCTTATCTTATCTTATCTTAAGAAGTTCTAGCCGAGGAGTGATTTAGGAACATTCTCAGAAGAACTCTGAGCAAAGAAGAAACCTTTGCCTTAGTGAGGAGGTGTGGTTGACCCTGTTACTATGACTTCTTCCAAAAGCTGTGATTGGCTAATTCAAAAGAAGTACAATAAATACCTTCTAATGAAAATGTAGGACAGACGAGAAGGGCCACATAAAGGAAGAGTAAGAATTAAGATTTCAAAAACACATTTATAAAATCCAAGAATGGCATCATATATTTAAAACTATACATTTGTATATTCATGAAATTGAAGTCATAAGGAATACATTTGAGAATCTGCAAGAACTATGTCATACATTTAAGTCAAAGCTTTTTTTCTAATATATGAAATCAAAGTCATAACATTATTATTAAAATGTAATACATTTACATGATGGACATTGTACATTTTTTAGATTTAAGCTGAACGTGTTTGAGAAAAAGTTGAAAATAGAGGAACATGGATTCTCTTGTAAAAAGTGAAACCCAGCAGCTGAGGGCGGCTGTAAGCCACAGCCTCAATCGAAGGACTGGAAGCCTTGCTGAGGCATTCACCATACCTGAAGAACAACAGGACTCATGGGGGGACAGCCATCCACCAAAACAGACAAAAACAAACATGGAGCCAACTATGACAATTTAACAGCAACTTGCAAGACATGTTTACTATAACACAGCTCAGTTTGGCTCCACCTCTAGTCCATCTTTTCCCTTCAATCCATTTCCACTTCCACCAGCTTCTATACATTATTGCGTCTTCAGGATTACCTTCCCGTCGAGAGAAAAATGAAGTGTGAAAAGCAATCTAAGACACGCCAGACCACCAATACACAACTTCAGTGAATGCTATTATGCCAATAACGGATCATTTTCTGACCTTTATCCCTCAGCCTGTATGGACGGCGGGATGCTGCTGTGACAGCGAGCTTTTTGTTTCCTCGCTCTGAACAGTTTTATGACAGCTGGAGAGCGGGAACTAAAACACTGAGGTGCTCATCTCTTTGAAGACAGCTTGACTTTTTCTGCTCCTGTTTCTTTTTCCTTTTGTTGTGTATGTCTGTCACTGTAACACTCAAATTATTTCTTTATTAGTCTCTCTGCTCTCACTCGTTCCTTTTCCCATCTTCATTTTGTATCTGTTCCTTTGTCATCTTTGTGTGCATCAGCTATTCTCCAAACGGCGGCCCTGGACCAAACTAGCATTTTTCTTCTGGTTGATTTCTCAGTTTCAAGGTTCAGAGAGCTGCTTGAAGTGAATTGCTCTCTCAAACATAAAGAGCCTTGAACGCACATACAAACATACATATAATTTAAGTTCACATTTTAACACTGCAGAGTCATGCCGTTGGGTGTCAGACACACTTCAGCTCATGTTTCAATGCTGCTCCTACCACTTCAGTCCTATCCCTGAAAACATCTGAAACACTGACTGAATGTTTGATGTGTCTCTTTTATCTCTCAGTTTACCCATGTCCATACCTTTTGTCATACAAACCATTGCTATCTGCCATCTTTCCTCTGGGGATGTATTGCCTGGTGCATCTGTCCCCCTCCTCTCCTGTTTTTGTTATCCTTGACTCTGATATTGGGCCGTTTCCTGTCCTGCACTGGTACACTTGTGTAGTCCTTGTGTAAACCACTTAAAGGTGACATATCATGCAAAATCGACTTTTTAATGGATCTCTACCTGAAATATGTTTCCCTGGCATGTCTACAAAATGAAAAAAATCCATTCTGTCCCTGTTCTGATTTCTCCACCTTTCTGTAAATGTGTGTGAAACGAGCCGTTTCAGACTTCAGTGTTTTTCATACGTCACAACAATATCTGGTCTGTCACGGAGTCAGAGCTTGGAGCTTGTTCAGCCCATAGACTGTATAAAATAATACTGAATCCCTCCTCTGTTTTTCATTCCCTGCAGACATGTGTGCTAACAAGGAGCTTAGGAGGGAGGCATGCTAGTTGTAGGCTGTCTTAATAAACACAGAGGTCGGTTTTACTCCCCACGTCTGCAGATTTGAAGATCTAGTGGATGATTTTTATTTGTCATGGAAAAGTGCTAGCGCTAGTTAGCATAGCCACGTAGCTACATGTTCGTAGCTGTAGCTGTGTACCAAGACACACGTCTACATACTCATAAATAAAACAACAAGAAACACTAAATCTGTGACCAATGGTTCAGAAAGGTCCTGCTGCAGGCGCCTCTCCGTCAGGATCAGATTCTGGATCAGATTCAGAGGGTTGAAGTAACACGGGTCTGTGAGCAGCCGTGTATATTCAGCCAACATGTAAACATTAGATCAACGTGCTGGAGAGCTGAGGCCACACCCACTTCCTGAGGGGGCGTGGTCAGAGAGAAAACAGCCTGTTCTGAACAGGACTGAAGAAGAGGGTTATTCAGGCAGACCAAAATCTGATTTCAAAGTGTTTTTTTGAGCATAAACTTTAAAGACATGTTTTGGGGACCTCTTAGACCAATATATGTTGATGAAAAAAGTGTGATATGTCACCTTTAAAAAAATATGATATACATATATAAATAAAGATCTGCTAAAAATGCATAAATACATTTAAAAGGTTAAAAAGTTACATCTTACCTCAGTTAGAATTGTTAACAATACAATTCATGCTATTTAATCCGTTAAAAATATGTCCCTTAATCCATTAAAGGTCATTTAAAAGCTGTGAAACATTGCTTTTAATGAAAATGAATAAAACTGTGGCTGTAAGACATATTTTGACACTTCCCTTTAAAGTGTAACTAAACCCCACACCACATTTCTTTAGCTGAACACTTAGCTGAACATGACTATCAATGTGGTCTTGATCCCAGCAGTTGAGTATAAACCATTACAATTCCTCAAATTGTGTTAAACATGTACATTATGACTGCCCTCTACAGGTCGAAACCCAGGAACTGCAATGTAGTTTTTCTAACGGCTGACCCGGTACACGGTGATGTATTTGCTTCACGTGTTCGTCATCGGACTGTCATTGGATCATCCTGTTAACATGGATTGATTTAGAAGAAGGCTGTATTTGAGTTACCTGTGACAGGTTTTGTTATTTGAACTTTGAACTCTAACCCCCAATTTACACAGGATGCGCCGCGTTGCATTACGGCTGCGCAGCGTGTTTGCTCCATCTGAAGGCTTTCGCCCTGCTACACAGGATGCGTGTTTGGAGCATCCTGCTGCAGCTCAGAGCAGCAGGGATCAGCTGGCTCCAGCATAGAGAGAACTACATACAGACAAAAGGTTACAGCGCCTTTCGGTGGTTGAATCATTCGCAGAGTGTTCTGTTACTTTGTGCTTGAATCATCCCTGAGTATGCTGCAGAACTATAAAGTTTTGATTTTGCAGGTTTAGTTTAATATAAATAATTCTGCTCTATGTTGTTTCTATTTTGTCCTGTTAACTTCTGACCTTCCGAAAATTAACCGGATGTTTTCATTTTGTTTTGATGCCTGACTTCCTGTCCCGCTCCATCTGCTCTGTTGAGATTGATGCGTCGTGCTCCGGCATCCGGCAAAAATAGAAGTCTTGTGTATCTGATCCGGAGGACTCAGACCTGCCGGATCAGAGATGCAGCCGGAATGCAACAGAGCGGATCCAGTGGAAGTTAACACATTGACTAGAATAGAAACCTATCAGATCTGGTGCTGTGATGGATCGGAGACGGATGTGATATTTTTTATTTTCAGGATATGGAAATCATGCATGTTTTTTTGTACTACATAGACATTAGGCAGTCCCTCAAGGATTTCGCGGGATTTTTTTGTGATTGTTGCGGCCCAAAAAGCCTGAATTTGCGACAGCTTTTTGAAAAAATTGCGGTGAAAGTTGTGATTATTTTTTTTTGCTTTTGTCCCCCAATAATCAATCAATCAATCAATCTTTATTTGTATAGCGCCAAATCACAACAAACGTTATCTCAAGACGCTTTTACAAACATAGGAGGTCTAGACCACACTATGTCAAATTATGAACAGAGACCCAACACCAAGACAGGATAAGACTCAGTCTGACCCCACCTTAATCCATCATGAGCATTGCACATCGCAGTATTTAGCTAGTTACAGTGGTGAGGAAAAACTTCCTTTTAACAGGCAGAAACCTCGAGCAGAAGCAGACTCATGTTAGACAGCCATCATGCCTCGACTGAGTTGGGTCTGGAAAGACAGATAGAGGGGAGTAAGAGAGAGAGAGGTGATAGTGATGAGACGAGTAGTAGTAGCTGTTGCCGCTGGAGTCCAGCACGTCTGTATCAGCTGGAGTCCAGATCGTCCACAGCAGGAGGACGTCTACGGCAGCTCAGAGGAATCTACGAGACAAGGGAGCTCAGGGACTCCAGAAAGGTCTATGGTTAGTAACTTTAATGGGACAGGCAGAGTTAAAGTAAGTGATGAAGGGGTTGGGGGGAAGAAGGTGAGCTAGGATCCCAGTGTGTCAGTGTGCCAGTTCCCCCGGCAGTCTAGGCCTATAGCAGCATGACAAAAGCTGGTCCAAGCCTGATCCAGCTTAACTATAAGCTTTATCAAAAAGGGGCAAATAACATCTCAGGGGCAAGTAAATATGCTAAATTACAGTTGTTTTTAGAAAACATTCTTGATGTGGCCACTGACTGTATTTTGATTCTCTTGATTCACAGAAAAATGCCATGAAAGGGCTGTCTTGCACATTTACGACGGTCCCTGAATGCACCTCGCAGCGACTGATGCACAGTCAGTTCACGGCACTCTGAAATTAATCTGCATCTTTGATGACAAGGAGTTGATCAAAACTTACTAAATGTGTCTGATGTATCACCAAACTGGATTAAATCAAGCTGTAGACGTGGAGCTTTTTACGGTAACCACGGCAACAACGTCAAACCTCAAACAGTAAACAGACGTCCCCCGGTTGTGTCTTTGTCACTAACGCACACCAGGGGTAAAAATCATCAATGAAGATGAGACAGATGCATGGAGGTGAGGAGAGCTGGTTCATGAAGTACACCTGCTGCAGGTAGAGACCAAGCTAACACTGAGCCCCTCAATCTATAAATAACAACGTTGTCATGGTCACTTGTCCTGCCTGCTGTCCTCTCTCATCACCCGTTCTCTGTGCGTGTTTTGTTGTTGAAAAGTGGCGATCAAGTGAGGACTTATGTTTATGTTCCAAGGAAGTTAAATTGATGATGAAACCGATGACGTACAGGGGCTGAGATTAAGATAATTGGTCAAATTTGCAGGAAAGTTGTGGTGATTGTATGAAATTGCAAGGCCGTGAAAAAATCGCGCTGATTGGTTGAATTTGCGTTGATAGTTGCGATCGCGAAATCGCAACTTCCTGGAGGGACTGATTAGGGACAATGTTAACTCAATACAGTCAAGAAAAGGACAGGTGTTGTGATGAGTGACCACCATTAGCTTGCCATATCTAACAATGTGTGATGTAAAAAGCAAAAAGCAAATCAAACTGAAGTGTTTGCGGTGTTCAAAACAACATGGTTTTGTTGTGTCTGATAGCAGAGATAGACTCAGTTTATCACCACCCTCACAAATTGGAGTGTCTTTAAGTCTTCTGACACGTTCTACCTAACCTTTGCTTGCTTTCTCTTCTTTTCTGATTCCCATTCAATTCCTAAAGCTCCCATCTTCCTGCTATCTCTGCTTTTGTTGAACACGCATCCCTGTGGACTTGTGGCTGAAGATATCCTTGAATGCAGATCTCCTCTTTTACAAATCCACTGGATGTGACCTTGAATACATTTCGTCTCCCAGACTGACAGTGTTTTCTCTCTCTCTCTCTCTCTCTCTCTCTCTAACACACACACACACACACACACACACACACACACACGCACACACACAACACATATGCATCCTTCTTGTACGTATGCATTTATTCTTTTCACATCTTTTCCACCCTGCTTTTTCTCCCGCACCTCTTTGATCCACCTGCAGCTCTTTTACATAGATTACAGCATGTTATTCCATGAAGAGCAGTGTCTCTACTTAACAGCTTTCTCATTCTTGTCCTCATCTTAACCTGTCTCTCATAAATATCTTCACCGGATGGGATTGCATTTTCTCTCGGCCAAACAACTAACAGTAGCAGCTTGCCCGTTGGGAAGGCGGGTCAGCGAAGGGCCCTGCTGTGCTTTCGGCGGGCGCCATGGGCCAGAGGTCACCAACTGCCTGCTGGAGATAAAGAGAAACTTCCACCACGGCTTACAGATTCTGAACTTTGTTGGCACGGGAAACCTGGATGTCAAAACACCACCTGGCACAATGATTACAGCAGACAGTGCAGTTTATCTATAAAGGACGATTACATTCTCCCACTCATTCTCTGCTCTCCTTGTTCATCACATACGGGGTCCAGTGACCCTCTCGGTGTGGTGGGTGTCAGTTTTGTTTTGGTCTAGCACGAGTTTTCAGAGACTGAAGCTATGCGGATCAAAGCAGTTTAGATTCAATGAAGATATGAAAAAACCTCTGGATTCATGTGGTGCACAAGACACTTAAGAGTCATCAAGACACATACATGACGAGGGGTTAAGGTGATGGACTGTTAGCCCATTGTGCTCTAAACGCGTGGGTTTGAATCCCATCCTCGTCAGTATGTGACTTTTGGGCGGCAGTAGCTCAGTGAATCAGAGGGTCGTCGGTTCAAGTCCCAGAGTGGTCAAAGTTTGCAAGTGGACTGGTGGCTGGAGAGGTGCTGGTCCATTTTCCTAGGCACTGCCGAGGTGCTCTTGAGCAAGGCACCAAACTCCCAATTGCTTGTCCACACTCTGACATCTCTCCTAAGCATGTCAATAGCATGTTTGTGCAACAAACTATTTGTGTATGTAGCATGGTCAAAAAAAGAACACAAGTGAAAATTTGAATTTGAATTTCCCCCATGGGGATTAATAAAGTATGTTTACATTTACCTTACAGCAAGTAATTTACCTTAGACGCCAACCCCCAATTCATACAGTGAGCATGTTCACCACGTTCCGTCAGCACCACTGGTGTGCTCCATCCAATAGCTCGCGCCCTGCTACACAGGACGTAGGGCGCACAGAGAACAACATACAAACAACAGATTACAGAGCCTTTCTGTGGGTGAATCATGTGGAGAGTGTTCTGTTACTTTGTGTTTCTATCATCACTGAGTATGCTGCAGAACTATGAAGTTTAGTTTCTGCAGGTTTAGTTTAATATGAATAATTCTGTTTTACTTTGTTATCCTGTTACCTTCTGACACAGTGATCATCTTAAAGTCCTGTTACCTTCTGACACAGTGATCATCTTAAAGTCCTGTTACCTTCTGACACAGTGATCATCTTAAAGTCATGTTACCTTCTTACACAGTGATCATCTTAAAGTCCTGTTACCTTCTGACAGTGGTCATCTTAAAGTCCTGTTACCTTCTGACACAGTGATCATCTTAAAGTCCTGTTACCTTCTGACACAGTGATCATGTTAAAGTCCTGTTACCTTCTGACACAGTCATCATCTTAAAGTCCTGTTACCTTCTGACACAGTCATCATCTTAAAGTCCTGTTACCTTCTGACACAGTGATCATCTTAAAGTCCTGTTACCTTCAGACACAGTGATCATCTTAAAGTCCTGTTACCTTCTGACACAGTGATCATCTTAAAGTCCAGGGCCCGTATGGACGTCCAGCCATTAGCGATGAAAACGGGCCGTTTGTACTAATGGTAGAAATAAATGGATTAGCGGTCTGCATGAGTCAGGTTAACGCCCCAACAAAGCATTACATTTAATGGAGGTAGACCCCACCATTACAGGTGCTAACAGCAGGATTACCTCACCTGTTAGGCTGTTTAAAGGATGGAGGACATCGTGCTTATGTGTTACTGTTTAAGACCAAATATAAAATGTAAATAAAAGTACTTCTGTAGATTATTTGACATGAATTAATTAGAACATAATTCTTAGGTAACCTACCATCAACACCGTGAAGTGAATCCTTCCCAAACAACTCCGTTAACAAGTCCTCCTCCTTCAATGGGGGGACAGGTGGTCTTCCACCTGGACCACATTGGTGGCGGTGCTTGTTGCGCAAAGCTGCTTTCATGTTGCTGATTTTATTTCTTCGGTCTTCTACTGAGCGCGCTCAGAAACACCACACGCATTGACCCGGTTCAAGATCTGAAGCCAAACTTTCCCTTTCTCCTTGTTTGTTCTCTTCGAGGATTGACTTGCTGATAACAGCTGTTTGTTCATTCTAGATTCTTCTAATCAAATGTCCATTTCTTCTTCCCCTGAAACATTACTTTTTCCATCATCTTCTCTCAGTCACACCATTACTGCTCGCCGTGTTTATTGTTATTTATGCGTAGTAGGTATGCACAATTTGAATTTGTTGGATCAGGGTTTTCCAGGAGGTTCCCTGGACATATGGCTTTTTGCACCAGCCTCGCTTTCATGGTGCAATTAGTTAATTGGCCAATTATTCTTGTCCCGTTTGTGTAATGGCTGGACGTGCATACGGGCCCTGTTGTGGTCAACATGGATCACCGACATGTGGCTGTTTGTAGCTGTTAACAATCACATCCATAATCGATGAGTATTTCTGATCTACACGATCTTTAAATGGTCAGGAGTCTGTATATGGTGTTTTATTTTGAAAGTGCTCAGTTGAAAATAGACTTGACGCGTAACTTTAGCAGAGAGGCGTAAGTGTACGCTCCCGAGATGAAGCTGGAACGCTCCTTGGGTGAGCTTGAGCACTGGCTAGAATGGGAATGTAGCCGTGCAGTGCAAGGCACGGTGCAGCCGTAACACGACGCGGCTCATACTGTATAAATTGGGGGTAACTTTTACATACATATGTCATGATAGGTTAATAGATTCACGCTACACACAAAAAAAGCTTTTCTTGTACGCCTATGCAAAAGTGCAGACTAGAAAAAGTGGAGCTGCTATCTTTAATGCTCTAACAAAGCACCATAGAATACAAGAGGGGGTGGTTGGAGATATAGGTCAGAAAAGTTTACAGCTCTGAAAGTTTGTAACATATTAAGCTAAAAACTCCTGTGAGGAGTTAGAAGAACTAAGAGTAGTCTCAATTTGACCTCTGATAGCAAACAAGACTGTCAGGACGACCCTGGCCGCTCTGTGCCTGGGTCCGGATGCTGCTGTCTGTGTCTGGGTTGCAGGGGCCGTGTCCTGGCTGGGGGTAATCAGCTGGACGAGCTGCACCTGGGTATGATGCACTCTGGCCTCAAGAGATCTCCTTACTCCCTCAGTCTCTCACTGACTTTCAGGCTCTTCCTGGCATGGAGTGCACAGAGTCCTGAGAAGAGGCAGGACACTTTGTCTATGAGTTTCCATATAGAAATACTAACGACAGTTATTGCTCATGCTTTCCTGACATCATGGTGAAACAGGGTCTCTGAGGGTGAAGTTGTTGTACTGTATTAGATATAAAACTACTCGTGCTTATCACTTTGAATCATGTTTTCATTTTTATTGGGCCTATCTCTACAACACTCAGTTTGATACCGTCAGGGCTGCAGCTGAAATATTACATTAAAGTTTCACCCACTGAACAAGACTAAATGAGAGAGAGATCACTGTCAGGGAATAAGTTTAAGTTATTATAGTCAGATATATTACAAACTAAATGATGGGAAATAAGATGACATTCGCGTATTCACTTAGTTTTTTGTCTTATCTGCCAGTTCTTCCTTAAATTTTACAAACACAGCTGTGTTGATATTACTCTGGATTATGTGTTTAACTTTTTATTACCTGGCTTTCTTTCTTCAGGCTGTGTAAGATGCTTGATTCTGATTGGTCAAAACCCCTCACAGCCCCTTGAAAATGGTTATTAATTTCATTAAGAGGAGAGACACCAGAGGCAAACTGATCACACAATGCCCAACACCGATACATTTAGCTTCTGCTTGTTAAAACCATAGACCATAAGGTGAGGTAAAATAGTTAGTTAGCAGTAGCATCATATTGGTACCAATGTTGCTAAAATGCTAGTTTCAGTTAGCATGCTAATTGGCAGGCTAAACAACACGCACATTAAAGGGGACATATCACGCTTTTTTCATCAATATATATTGGTCTAAGAGGTCCCCAAAACATGTCTTTAAAGTTTATGCTCAAAAAAACACTTTGAAATCAGATTTTGGTCTGCCTGAAAAACCCTCTTCTTCAGTCCTCCTCAGAACAGTCTGTTTTCCCTCTGACCACGCCCCCTCAGGAAGTGGATGTGCCTCGGCTCTCCAGCACGTTGATTTAATGTTTACATGTTGGCTGAATATACACGGCTGCTCAGAGATCGCGTTACTTCAACCCTCTGAATCTGATCCAGAATCTGATCCTGACGGAGAGGTGCCTGTAGCAGGACCTTTCTGAACGATTGGTCATAGATTTAGTGTTTCTTGTTGTTTTATTTATCAGTATGTAGATGTGTGTCGTGGTACACAGCTACGAACATGTAGCTATGTGGCTATGCTAACTAGCGCTAGCACTTATCCATGATAAATAAAAATCATCCACAAGATCTTCAAATCTGCAGACGTGGGGAGTAAAACCGACCTCTGCCAGAAAGGCAGCAGGACCTTTTATGAAGGATTGGTCACAGATTCTGTGTTACTTGTTGTTTTATTTGTCAGTATGTCGACGTGTGTCTTGGTACACAGCTACAGCTACAGCTACACCTATGAACATATAGCTATGTTGCTATGCTAATTAGCGCTAGCACTTATCCATGACACATAAAAATCATCCACTACATCTTCAAATCTGCAGACGTGGGGAGTAAAACCGACCTCTGTGTTTATTAAGACAGCCTACAACTAGCATGCCTCCCTCCTAAGCTCCTTGTTAGCACACATGTGTGCAGGTAATGAAAAACGGGGGAGGGATTCAGTATTATTTTATACAATCTATGGGCTGAACAAGCTCCGAGCTCTGACTCCGTGACAGACCGGATATTGTTGTGACGTAACAAAAACACTGAAGTCTGAAACGGCTGGTTTCACACACATTTACAGAAAGGTGGAGAAATCAGAACAGGGGCAGAATGGATTTTTTTCATTCTCGGGGGGTTTGTAGACATGCCAGGGACACATATTTCAGGTAAAGAACCATTAAAAAGTCCATTTTGCATGATATGTCACCTTTAAAGTTGGATCAGGATAAGATGTCTGGGATATGTTGAGCTCGCTCCAAAGTATAGGCCTCTGTTCTTCTCAAGTCCACCACACTCACAGGTACAAAACAGACACTCCCATTCATGGAGCAGAAAATAACATGTTACTGCTTACAGCATAATTACACAAGGACAGGGTCCTCTTATATGGAGCTTGATATGTTGAATTACATGTTCCAGAATTGACTAAACAAGCAAAGACTGAACAGAATTTAAAGATGCCTTTTTGTGTCTTTTACATGTCCCAGGGCCACCATAGCTTCTCCAAGAAGCAAGCTTGGCAGGGAGGGACGAGGTGGAGCAGGATCCGTTGGCTGCAACTGCAGGATTTCAATCTTGCAGCTAGATGCAACGAAATCCTGAACATTGGTTCCGCTTTTCATGAGAACAGAGAAAAAAAAAACACTAAGAGGACCCATCTTGAGAGGTAAGGCAGCCTCTACACACTCTGACTCAAAATGTCTTGCTTTAGTATTTTTGTAGATCATCAATCTTCATTTGTATAGCATCAAATCACAACAAACATTATCTCAAGATGCTTTTACAAACAGAGCAGGTCTAGAACACTCTATGTTTAATTATTAACAAAGACCCAACATCAAGACAGGATCAGATCCAGTCCCATCTTACAGACAGGACTCAGTCTGATCTCATCTTAATCCACCATGAGCAGAGCACTTTGCAGCATTTAGCAAGTTACAGTGGCAAGGACAAACTTCCTTTAACAGGCAGAAACCTCCAGCAGGACCAGACTCATGTTAGACACATATCTGCTGAGACTGAGTTGGGGTTGGAAAGAGGGATAGAGGAGAATAACAGCCAAATTCCACCAGATCCGTATCCGGTCCATCTCCGATCTGACAGGTTTCTATTCTCGTCAATGTGTTAACTTCCTCTGGATCTGCCCTGTTGCGTTCCGGCTGCGTCTTTGATCCGGCAGGTCAGAGCCCTCCAGATCAAATACGCAAGACTACTGTTTTTGCCGGATGCCAGAACATGACGCATTAATCTCAACAGAGCAGATGGAGCGGGACAGGAAGTCAGGCACCAAAACAAAATGAAAAGACATGCAGAGTCTGGTAAAACTCAGATCTACTCTGATTTGCAAAAAGATAAATCAAACTGAGGCTCGTTTATGATGTACAAATCACAAGATACATGTTCATAGGCTGGCTTTATTTCTAAGTGCAATCTCCTTTTCCACCATGACTGTGTTCCTGTTCAATTTTTATGAACATACTTGTTTTAGTCACTGTCAACAATGCAAGATCTAGAGATAACACTGTTTCCATCTAGATAAGTTACCACAGTGGCTTCATTGGGATTAAACCAGGACAAAAACAAAGCCACTGTGATGTCAACAGCTTAAATTTTCAGGTTGAGTGTCCACATTTTTGTCATTGAGGAAGTATAGAACGGCAGGAGGGACAGCAGGAGACTGGAATGCACATTAAAACCGATTTTAGGAGTACATGCAACTTTCTTAGTGCCGTTTCTTGAGAGAAGTTTCCAAGAGCATCTTCTCTTTCCTGTTTATTTCACTGAAAACATAACTAACTTTGAGTGAGGAGAGCGTTAAGCATTTGATATGAGGGGATGATGCAGATAACTGGTATAAAATCCCTGGGCTGTCATCAATGGAATTTAGATGGCTGGTGTTGCTGGAGGTAATAGAGATAAATGCACTGTGGCCAGAAATCTATCTTGTTTTTTCACTCTGATTAAGTGCCTCGCCCTGTGAGGTGGGATAAAATATCTCCTCCGTTATGCAAGTACACTCCAACACACACACACACACACACACACACTGGCACAAAAAAGACAAGAATGTATTGTCATCTTTTTTGTCACCTTTCAAGTTATAATGGGTTTTCTGCACACTGTTTTTTGACCTGACGAGACTCAGCTTTTCTGTTTGACTAATGAATATGTATGCAAAACAAGCCTCACCAGTATAGTCCATTATCATATTGTTAGCATAATAGCCTATAGTTGTTTGTGGATCATTGAACATTGATAGTTCCTATAGCGCCAAATCACAACAAACGTTATCTCAAGACTTTACAAACAGATCAGGTGTAGACCACTCTATGTCAAAATATGAACAGAGACCCAACACCAAGACAGGATAAGACTCAGTCTGACCCCACCTTAATCCACCATGAGCATTGCACCTCACAGTATTTAGCTTGTTACAGCGGAGAGGACAAACTTCCTTTAACAGGCAGAAACCTCGAGCAGAACCAGACTCATGTTAGACAGACATCTGCCTCGACCGAGTTGGGTCTGGAAAGAGGGATAGAGGAGAGTAAGAGAGAGAGGGAGAGAGAGAGAGAGAGAGAGAGAGAGAGAGAGAGAGGGAGAGGGAGAGGTGATAGTGATGAGACGAGTAGTAGTATGATTGTGAAGGTTCTCAGTCAGCCAGGTCATGGTAATCCAAAGCTTGATCTGTAAGGCAACTGGACTTTCTACCAGTCCAGTTGCCTTACGGATTACCAAAACATTCTCATAGTGAAAGTTAAAAACACAAACAAACATGAAATGTACGCTCTGCAGGAGGCAGGCAGAACGGCAGGACAGGATTTGATTGGTTTCATCATTTGGCTCCTGATGGCAGGGATTGGTTGGTGTTTTCCCAGGTTTACTCCGGCTGTAGATAGCAGCTTTTTTTTACCTCTTTTTTAAGAACACATTATGTATTGATAACCATCAGGACATAAAGATCAGTTTAACCAGTATAACAAAAAGTGGATCTAAACCTGACTAACAACCACAGCTTTAAAAGTAGAGAGGGTGTCTGCCTCCCGGACCCTGACTGGTAGATGATTCCAGAGGAGAAGGGCCTGACAACTGAAGCTTCTACCTCCCATACTACTTTAAAACTAAGACTTATTTTTAAACAGTCAACCATTTACCATGAATGTCACAGTGACAAAACTTATCATTGTGTTGATTAGGCACCAAGAAGATTTTTTTTTTTAAATGGCCGACCAAATGATTCGATTTTTATAGTTTAAACATTTACATTGTCTCTTCAAACGAAGAAATCATACCCAAAGTATCCATAATTAAGAGATTAAAGTCATGGCTAAATAATGAAAGTGGAAAACAAATTCCTGAGTGCTGTACAGCAGACACATTTGTACTGAGCACGCAGCAAAGGACTATTTCAGTCTGAAGCTCCTCCCTCTGGACTAATGGCTGCTGTCCATGCTTCAAACCAAAGTGCATCAAATTGGTGTTTTGTCTAGACGGCCTGTCCACATGAATATGTGTTTCTATAAATCTGACATAAATGCATAGTTAGTAAGTGTCCTACAGATAAATGAGCTTGCAATGTGACTCGTGTGTGTGTGTGTGTGTGCGTGTGCGCGTGCATGTGACGTGTGTGATGTATGTCATTTGGGGCCTTGCTCTCCCAGTGGGGCACAACACGAGGTAACGCCCCTCATTGTCATTCACGACTGAAAGGGAAGCAGGTCTTTTGACCCCGCATCTGAATAACATGATGAAAAATATCAAACATGGATGAGTGTGTTGTTGTGTGTGTGTGTGTGTGTGTGTGTGAGTCCACATTTAAATGTCTATCTCCCTTGTTGTACACTCAGTATGTATGTATTCTCCGACTTTCTGTGTGCGTGTATAGAGTGTGTGTGAGCGTGCACCTCCAGAGTGAAGTCATGAAGGTGAAGACCTGACCCTCCAGGGACTTCCGCTCCCACTGTCCCTCTTCCACTCATCTGACACAACAAGAGGTCTTTGGAAAAGTGGTCTGCTGGCAGCTAGTGCATGTATGTGTGTGTATATGTGTATATGTGTGTGTGTGTGTGTGTGTGTGTGTGTGTGTGTGTGTGTGTGTGTGTGTGTGTGTGTGTGTGTGTGTGGATGATGGATTGGGGTCATGGAGGGTTGCAGGGTTGCAATGCCGTTGCCAAGACAAACAGCTGCGCTTGTGTCTGGGGCAGGTGTTTCATCGAGACTCAGCACATTGAAATTAGTCAAATCAATACACCCCTTCCTCTTTTCTGCATATTTGTGTTTGTGAGTGTGTGTGTGTGTGTGTGGGGGGGTGTAGGTGGGAGGGTGTGTGTGCTTGCATTCCTGTTTTAGATGTATGCTTTTGATCTATTTAATCTCTTCCTCAGTGCAGCTAATCATTCTTTGTGTGTGTGTGTGTGTTTTTGTGCATGGATGTAGGTGTTGTGCATTAGTGAAAGGTTCTGCAGCTACTTGCGTCACGTTCCCCCTCCTTCTCTCCACAGTGTACTTACAGTTACCTGCCTATAAATTTTGAATGCCAATTGTCTTTTGTGGTTTGCCATCCAACCCTCACCAAAGCCTGTTTCCCCCTCTCTAAATGGACCACAGAGAACTGCCCGTTCTATCACTTTAATACAGAGAGCAAAGGCACTTTTCCCACAATAGTCTTGGTGTGTAGATTATCCACCCTCTGTTGATTTCTGAGCTTTCTGTGAGCCCTGAGGTCTGTCTCAGCTTCCCAGTGTGTGCTGCATTCACTGTGAGCTTCTTTCTCACGCTCAACCAACTTTATGTATTCACCCGTAGATATAAACACCACTCTCCAGAGTAAAGACTAGTTTTCCGTTGTCTTGCTCTTTTCTCACTGTATTTTTTTTTATCCCCAAAACCTGCTAATCCTCCCAATATTGACCCCTAAAAATTGTTCTTGTGTCAAACTCACCTCAGACATGAAGTGATAAAATATATTTATCAATTATTGTTGGGCGGTGGATAGACATTGATGATGCACATACAGCAGGTAAAGAAAATCCAAGAGAACTGAATCAATAAAACTGAAACCAGTTTGCCTCTTTTTTTTTTAAGTTATGTTTTTGGGCACTTTTGCCTTTAATGACAGGACAGCTGAAGAGAGACAGGAAATGTGTGGGAGTAGAGAGTGGGGGAAGACATGCATAGACCGGCCGGGAATCGAGCCGGCGACCTCTGCGTCGAGGACTGTAGCCTCTAAACGTGGGGTGCTTAGACCACTAGGCCACCAGCGCCCCACCAGTTTGCCTCTTAACTCAAATAAAACCATGAAATGAGTGTATTACATTCACACAGGATGTAGCTCACATAACATCAGGTTATAATTATACTTTTCTGAGCATGGGAACCTCACCACCAATCTAATTACTTTGGCTGAAAATTGCAGTCAAACTATTTGACTTTAGAAAACTTTCAGAAACAAATATAAGATTCATTACAATTTATCTTAAGAGCTCTTAAGCCAAAGACGTGTTGGACATGCTGTCTTTAGGCGTTTCTTAAAACCAACTTTATTGTACTTTACTGTGTACTTTTCAAAAAAAGAAGCTGTGATTCTCTTGATTTCTCTTTCTTTCATTAGTTTTGATTTGTTCTATCTTTTTTGTATGTGTGTGTACTTTTCAAAAGAAGAAGCTGTGATTCTCTTGATTTAGCAGCTTGTAACAGTAGTCTTCTCTCAGCCCACCGTGAATGCGTCTCTCCTCCCGGTGTTACGGTTTTAAAAGTGACCCTGTAAACTGGAGACCTTCAGCTGAACGTGTCAGTGTTTGTGGAGTTTACACAGCTGTTGAAACACAGAGGGAGTTCCTGGGAATGCAAACTAGTTTAGTTTTTATTAAGATTTCAAAATATCCTCATCAGATATTTAATGATCGTCTAAAGACGTTTATGAGGGATGCATCCGGCTGAAAGTCTCCAGTTAACAGGGTCGCTGTTTAAACCAAAACACCGGTCGATCTCTGCCCCGGCTTTTTGAGTTCAAAAGGATTTTAAAGCCGTATTGAAACGTCTTTGCTACTCGCGCTTATCTCCTCTCACGTGTTGATTCAGTGAATCCATCTGTGATGAAATATAGCACCATCTAAAACAGACCAGCTGAGTCTCTTCATGCTAACAGGCTAACTGTTGTGTTGCTCATAATGATACTGCCTGTCCGTCTGCTTCTATGGTGTCATCTGTGATGAATGGCATTCCTCTTTGTTTTACTGCCCTCTACTGGTCTGGTGGTGTAGTGCATTTACTTTTTTTTTCTCCATACGTCACTGGCCTGATTTACACAATCTACCCGGGACTTCAGCCCGCGGTCGAAACATAGACAAGAATGGGGGCACAGGAACCTTTTAGTCAAGTCAAGTCAAGTCAAACTTTATTTATAAAGCACATTCAAAACAACCTCAGTTGACCAAAGTGCTGTACATATATTAAAATACAATATAACCATACACTATATAACAATAAATAAAAACAATAAAAGAATAGTAAGAGCTCAATTTAGGAAATAAAAGAGTAAAAAAGTAAAAAGCCAAGGATTCTTGTTTAGCTGGGACTGAACGCCAAGGAGAAAAGATAGGTTTTCAGCTTAGTTTTAAAGTGATCCACAGACTGGCAGCTCTAACCTTGAAAGGTAGGCTGTTCCACAGCTTTGGGGACGCCACTGAGAAGGCTCTGTCCCCTCGAGTAGAGACTCTGGACCGAGGTACTGCCAGGAGCAGCTGGTTTGACGACCTAAGTGCTCTGGAAGTACTGTGAGGCTGTACAAGATCTGATAAATAAGACAGTGCCAGACCATTGAAACACTTAAAGACAATTAATGAAACCTTGAACTGGATCCTAAAGTTAACAGGCAACCAGTGCAAAGATGCAAGGACAGGACTGATGTGATCCTCGCTGTTTCTTTCCAGTCAGCAGGCTGTAGACGGCGCTATGCTTACTGGTCGAGACCAACAAACACAGAGTTACAGTAATCTAAGCGTGTTCTTTTAGTTCAGGGTTAAGTAGTTCTGGGGGCTAAAAGACCCTGAACTCTTGGTCGAAATGCACCTCTTGAATAATAGGCTTATTGAGGGTTTGTAGACAATATATAAGTTTTATTTTTTACCCCAAGACCGTAAAAAGACAGATGAAATAACACATACCAAAGAATCTGGATCATAATTTCCATTGCAGTTCACAAAGTCCTCAACTTGCAGTTTGTGTGCAGCTCTGTAGTTCCTCCTAAAGTACCATCTCTTATCTTGGAGTTTGCAATCCTTGTAACCACCATATAGTAGTTGATCATAGCCTATGGTAACTCAATGCAAAGGCTCATTTTGATGCAAACCCAGCGGTAATTCCTTTTTCAAGAAGTTTCCAGATCACATTCTGATGAAAATATTTTATTCTGAGTTTATTGAGTGCACTTTTTCTGTTGTGTATAATTTGCTGGTTTTGCAGTCTCACTTTCAAAAACAAGACAGACTGGTGAAGGTTGTCAGGCAGTGCTGTAAGATCACTGGTGTTCAAGGCTGGAGTGGGACTTATTTTCAGCCCGGGAGTACTGTGGCTCAGACCAGCCCACTTTAGTTCACAACCTTTTACTGGAGATGTATAATTTAAGCCTGGCTAGTATGTAAGTTCCAAATACAGCATCATTTTCTACAACCCTGTTACTCAGAGTGTATTTGATCAACAATCCAACTTCCAATTTGTAGGATATTTATGCAACAAGAAGTCATAAATATGATGGACTTTGATGGATTAAAATATGAAATGACTATCTCATAATTATGACTTTAAATGTGTACATATGTACGTGTGTATTATTTAATTTACTTTAGTTTCCTTGTTTTCTTTCTTACTGCTCCTCTCTGCCTTATCAATAAATCTAGCGATACTCTTACCTCCACCAAAAAACATTTTCAATACAGAACACAAAATGACATCACTTCCCTTTTATCTTTAATTGTTTCTATCCCTTTTTCTTTTGTCACCAGTCCAAGTATCCTCCCTCAACAAAACACATCCATGACCCATACGTTACTGTAACCATTGAAATGTGTTAGTCTGTATACTGTCTGTCTGTTATTGTTGTTTGGTTTTTGTTTCTCTTTCCTTTATTCGTGATATCACTTTTCATGTCTTTCTCACAAATAAAGCAAAAAAAAAAAAAAGCAAGTCATATGGAATTCACTCACACCCAGTTAACTTACTTTGCAGTACTTACGAGCACCTTACATTCCAGATTACATTCCATAACATTTTAAGACTTAGCCATTTGAAAGAAACAGCCCATGACAGGGCGCCAAGTGGGCATGTGGTTTAAGTGCACACCCCATGCACAAAGGCTGTGGTCCCTGTTGCAGCAGTCACTGGTTTGACTTGTTGCGTGTCTTCCCCTGTTCTTTGCTCCCCACACGTGCTGCCTTTCTTCAGCTGCCTAAATTGATTAGATGATGTTACAATGGGAGGCTGATTTAACCAGGGACCTATATTGTGAACAGGTGCTAGAAAATCCCTATTACTGTATAACTGATTATGTCCTCAACAATCCAAAACTTCCATATTCCTTTCACCTTATGAACTCACTGACTCACATGATGTGGCCTCTTTATGAAGTCTCCTTTTATCCAGCCAAGTGTACCCTTATCCTTAACACAGGACTTCCACTAGATCTGTGTTGAGCCTGTCTCCGATCCGCTGTGGTCCAGCTCTGTGCTCTCTCGTCCGTCAACACCCACAGGTTGTGTTTTCAGAACACTGGACCTCCGGACAGCTGGAGTCATGTGACCGAGGTTTTCCCGCAGTAATCACTGAATCAAGGATTCTCCTCCTCCTCTCCTCATCCATGTTGTCTTTCTGGTCCTCTGAAAACCTCTGACCTGTTGACTCCAGGCCTGGCTCCGCTCATCATGACTTTGGTTTGTTGTTGTAGTTAAGTGAAATACGATCTGGTGATAACACAGAGTGTTTTATTCTGAAAATTAACCGGGTGTTTTCATTTTGTTTTGGTGAAACCTGACTTCCTGTCCCGCTCCATCTGCTCTGTTGAGATTGATGCATCATGCTCCGGCACCTGGCAGAAATAGATTTGTGTTTTGTGAATTGTGTATCTGATCCATTGCATTCCAACCTGCCAAATCAGAGACGCAGCCGGAACGCAACAAAGCAGATCCAGTGGAAGTTAACACATTGACTAGAATAGGAACCTATAAGACGTACCGTGACGGATCGGACACGGATCTGGTGGAATTTGGCCGTTAGACAACAGACAGAGCTATGCATCACATTAATCCCTCTGCCTCTTTTTTTAAAAATAACTCACAAATCAGGCCTCCCTCCCAACACCAGCATTATCTCAATCCTGCCTCCTTGCTGCCATCTTGTCTCTCTGCTTGGAGACACGCATAACAAAGCTGCAGTTTTAACTTTTCCAGCTCCATCACAACCCCATTCAGCACCTATTCATTCCCTTGTAAATATCACTCAGCACCCCAACCCACCTGAACCCCTTTAATCCAGTGTACACAAAGCTCATCCAACTGTCCAGTTGTAATCCTGATAACTACCTTTCATCCTGAAAAATAAAGTGGGCTTCTTCGTCAGTACTTAGAAAGACTGCCTTCTGACAGCCAGCTCTTTTAGTGAAGCAGCTCTCACTAGAAACAGTTTACCATTACTCGTTGGAGTGTGACACATCAATCAATCAATCAATCTTTATTTGTATAGCGCCAAATCACAACAAACGTTATCTCAAGACGCTTTTACAAACATAGGAGGTCTAGACCACTCTATGTCAAATTATGAACAGAGACCCAACACCAAGACAGGGTAAGACTCAGTCTGACCCCACCTTAATCCACCATGAGCATTGCACATCGCAGTATTTAGCTAGTTACAGCGGTGAGGAAAAACTTCCTTTTAACAGGCAGAAACCTCGAGCAGAACCAGACTCATGTTAGACAGCCATCATGCCTCGACCGAGTTGGGTCTGGAAAGACAGATAGAGGGGAGTAAAAGAGAGAGAGAGGTGATAGTGATGAGACGAGTCGTAGAAGCTGTTGCCGCTGGAGTCCAGCACGTCCGTATCAGCTGGAGTCCAGATCGTCCACAGCAGGAGGACGTCTACGGCAGCTCAGAGGAACCTACGAGACAATGGAGCTCAGGGACTCCAGAAAGGTCTATGGTTAGTAACTTTAATGGGACAGGCAGAGTTAAAGTAAGTGATGAGGGGGTTGGGGGGAAGAAGGTGAGCTAGGATCCCAGTGTGTCAGTGTGCCAGTTCCCCCGGCAGTCTAGGCCTATAGCAGCATGACAAAAGCTGGTCCAAGCCTGATCCAGCTTAACTATAAGCTTTATCAAAAAGGAAAGTTTTAAGTCTACTCTTAAAAGTGGAGAGGGTGTCTGCCTCCCGGACCCTGACTGGTAGATGATTCCAAAGGAGAGGGGCCTGATAACTGAAGGTTCTACCTCCCACACTACTTTTAGAGATTTTAGGTACAACTAGCAGGCCTGCATGTTGGGAGCGTAGAGTTCTAGAGGGGTAATAGGTCACTATGAGCTCTTTAAGATACGAGGGTGTCTGATTTTTAAGGGCTTTGTAGGTTAAAAGAAAGATTTTAAATTCTATTCTACATTTTATTGGGAGCCAGTGTAGAGAAGCTAACACTGGAGAAATGTGCTCCCTCTTCCTAGTTTTAGTCAATACTCGAGCTGCAGCGTTTTGAACTAGCTGAAGAATCTTTAGAGACTTATTGGGGCAGCCTGATAAGAGGGAGTTACAGTAATCTAACCTGGAGGTAACAAATGCATGGACTAGTTTTTCTGCGTTGCTCTGAGATAGGAAGTGTCTAATGTTCATTCATTTAGAATGGATGTAAAATCATGGTTGAAGATAACAAACATGTATTTCTTATTTGAAGTATTTACAGAAATGTGGAATATGAATGCAGGAGCAAAATATCCTGGGATCCATTTGTAGTATGTTTGAAGTTGGGATGGTAGTGATCAATCACATATCTGCAGACTTTTATGCATGCAGGAAAAACAGTCTCTAATGCAGATGGAATGCAATCTGCCATAATGAAATCCTGGCAGCATTTGCATGAAAGTGTTTCTAACAATCCGTCCTACATCAAAAAATTCAGCTTGAGTGACAAATCTGTTTGGTACTGTGTCACAAAAGCAATTCATTGTTTGGCAGGTTGCATCATAAATGATTGACCTGACCTCCATTCAGACAAAGAAGCATTTTAAACACAGCTTTCTTCTCTTCTTCAGGGACAGACTCCACAAAGCAAATCTCCATTATGATGTTGTCATGTTGTTGCCAAGTAAATCACTACAAAATGTTTTTCATGTTCATACAGCTGATGTAAGCCACAGTGAAGCCTCTGTACAACGTAACTGAGACCTACTGGAGAACGGGTGGAACTCTGGGAGATGTAATGAAAGCGATGAATGTCCTTTAATTGGCTGATCTGAGCACATGTTCACTTCTCAAGTTGCTAATCAGACTGAAAACAAAATGCACGGTAAAGAAAGTCAAAACCTGAAGTTGCTTTCTACTGGCAGCACCTGAAGGTCCAAAAGGTTCTCTTTGACTTCCAGAGTCACCTACAGTTGGCATTAACCAGTGTGTTCTAAAATTGTAAGTGTGCTAATGGTTCAATGTTTTATTCATGGGTGTGTTTGTTTTAAAATATTGTTTGTGTACATCATAGACTGTGTATCAAAAGTAAGCAAAATTGTTGGAGCTCCTCCTATTGACTGGCTGCAGTATAGGTCATCCTCCATGTCAGCTACTACTACTACTACCTGTCTCATCACTACCATCTCTCTCTCTCTCTCTTCATCTCCCTCTATCCCTCTCTCCAACACGGTCTCAGCAGATGAACGCCGCAGCTCGAGTATTGACTAAAACTAGGAAGAGGGAGCACATTTCTCCAGTGCTAGCTTCTCTACACTGGCTCCCAATAAAGTGTAGAATAGAATTTAAAATCCTTCTTTTAACCTACAAAGCTCTTAAAAATCAGGCACCCTCGTATCTTAAAGAGCTCATAGTGCCCTATTACCCCTCTAGAACACTACGCTCCCAACATACAGGCCTGCTGGTCGCACCTAAAGTCTCTAAAAGTAGTATGGGAGGTAGAACCTTCAGTTATCAGGCCCCTCTCCTTTGGAATCATCTACCAGTCAGGGTCTGGGAGGCAGACACCCTCTCCACTTTTAAGAGTCGGCTTCAAACTTTCCTTTTTGATAAAGCTTATAGTTAGAGCTGGATCAGGCTTGTACCAGCTCTTAGTTATGCTGCTATAGGCTTAGACTGCCAGGGGAACTGACACACAGGGATCCTATCTCATCCCCTCATCACTTACTTTAACTCTCCCTGTCCCATTAAAGTTACTAACCATAGACCTTTCTGGAGTCCCTGAGCTCCCTTGTCTCGTAGGTTCCTCTGAGCTGCCGTAGACGTCCTCCTGCTGTGGACGTTCCAGACTCCAGCTGATACGGACGTGCTGGACTCCAGCAGCAACAGCTACTACTACTCGTCTCATCACTATCACCGCTCCCTCTCTCTCGTATTCTCCTCTATCCCTCTTTCCAGACTCAACTTGGTCAAGGCAGATGGCTGTCTAACATGAGTCTGGTCCTGCTCGAGGTTTCTGCCTGTTAAAGGAAGATCTTCCTCACCACTGTAACTAGCTAAATACTGTGAGGTTCAATGCTCATGGTGGATTAAGGTGGGGTCAGACTGAGTCTTACCCTGTCTTGGTGTTGGGTCTCTGTTCATAATTTGACATAGAGTGGTCTAGACCTGCTCTGTTTGTAAAAGAGTCTTGAGATAACGTTTGTTGTGATTTGGCGCGATACATATAAAGATTGATGGATTGATTGATTACTGCCAACTGCTTTGTTGTACTGTAGCCCAGAGTTATTACCCCTGTATAATAGTGATACACTGCTAACGTAAACTGGTCTGAGGGGATTCCTCTTTACTGGGATGAAATACATTGTCCCAAATTTATAAATTATAAATTCTGAGCTGAACCAAATGATCTGCATCACCAGAAAGAGCCTGAATTCCCATTAGATATGACTCTGTTTCATTCACAGTGAAATATTGCGAATGAAATGCAGGTGCATTTGCCACTTCCAGTCGTTACGGAGGCATTACTCCTCTCACAGGTAACTTTCCAGTTCTGGGAAAATTATTAAATTCCATATAAACCACTTCTCAACTTTCCAAACCATAAGTGATGCTACAGTAGCAGTTTTTCTATCAGCTGGGTCACTGTTTCCTTCCACTTTCAGAAACCCAAAACCAGCAAAGCCTGGCCCAGCATCCTGCAGACCAGATTGAGCATAACGGTCTTAATACATACTTCCTTCCAACGCAGTATCGTGCCCTGTTAAGGGAATTATAAGTAAACGATACTCAGACGCGATGCTTCCTCTCTGGCAGCTTCAGGGGGAATTTTATTCTCTTTACAAAATTATTATCAATCACATTATCACATCACTTTCATCCACAGTGCTAACACTGCCCCCTTCTGGCGTCATGGAAGCGGCAGATTAAACAAAGTCAGACAAGCTTGAAAAGTTATCATTCATAACAAAGAAACTCAACATGTAGATCACAGATAAAGGACAATGTAACATTTCTGAGAGTTTTTAGCCCGTTTTAAAGCAGCTTGACATTTAGTAACCCTTGTATTTCCTCGTTGAGACTACACACTATTTATCCTCCCGGGTCAGTTTTTCCCCTTAGTTAGTTAGTAAGTTATCAATCAATCAATCAATCAATCAATCAATCTGTATTTGTATAACACCAAATCACAACAAACATTATCTCAGGACGCTTTTACAAACAGAGCAGGTCTAGACCACTCTATGTCAAATTATGAACAGAGACCCAACTTCAAGATGATAAGACTCAGTCTGACCCCACCTTAATCCACCATGAACATTGCACCTCACAGTATTTAGCTAGTTACAGCAGAGAGGACAAACTTCCTGTAACAGGCAGAAACCTCGAGCAGGACCAGACTCATGTTAGACAGCCATCATGCCTCGACTGAGTTGGGTCTGGAAAGACAGATAGAGGGGAGTAAGAGAGAGAGGTGATAGTGATGAGATATATGTATAGTTATGTCTGTTTAAAAAACATATAGTGTTAAGTTTCACCAGATTCTGTATTTCATCTTCTTGGTCAACTCCCTTTGAACTCATTCATACAACTTTTAACCCTTTGTGCATTGTTTATGGTCAACATGGCTTATTTACATGAAATGAATCCTCAATTTGGGGTTTTCAAAAACACAATTGTAAAATTATTTTGACAGCAATTATGATCAGCTAAGAATTTCTTCATATATTTTCACAGGCTCATTCTTGTGAATGTTTAATCAGAATATTGTTTTGAAACCACTTCTTATTTTTTAATTGCAGCAAATAGTTACACTTGTTTTCCTCCTGGGACAAAACGGACCCGGCCAATTTCACTTATTATAAAGCCTAAAGCATAATTTATCACCAAATTTTGCTTCATACGTCTTCAGTCATCTTCATTCCAAGTCATTGTCTAAGGTTTTACAATTATTAAAAAAAAAACAGTCCACATGCACACTTACATGAAATCATACATTGTTTTTGTCTTTGCTTTAGCTGAAATTTTGAATTATTGTCACTATAATTATGATCAGATGAATATTTGGTGATTAATAATCACTGACAGTTTCTCTGTAAAAATTTGGTCAAGACAATATTTTTAAAGTGTTTTAAAGGACTCCTTAACACTATGACTTAATAACTTTTTAGCATTTTTACATTTCATGAATTTTACAGCTATGACAATTAACAATGAATTTCACATCTTAGTCACTAAAACTGTTTTTAATGTCCATGAACTTATTTAGTTCTGATGTTGTTTTTTTTTGACAAAAAAATTGATCTGTAACATAAGCAGTTGTTGAGCGTTCAACAGTAGTACCAGGTAGGTGGTTTGGTAACACTTTACAATAAGGGTCCCTTAATTAGCGTTAGTTAATGCATTATTAAGCATTAATTAACAGTTTAATAATAGTCTAATAATCGTTATAATGTATTACCTAACATTAACTAACACATTAGTTAATGCATTAATAAGCAGTTAATTAATGTCCACTGCTCAGAGTTAATTAATACATTATTAAGCATTAATAAAAGTTACAAAACTTAATTAGTTAACCATTAGTGAATGCTTTCTGGACCCTTATTGTAAAGTGTAACACATGCATCACTTGAGTAACACATTATAAATGCTAAACTGCCTCATAAGCATTACTTAACCATAATTAAGCATTAGTAAATGCTTTTTGGACCCTTATTGTAAAGTGTAACACATGTATCCCTTAGGTAACACATACGCTGAAGCAAAATGAGTTGAAATGTAGTTGAAGCAACACATGTAAAGAATTCAACACATTTTATTTAGAATAAAACAGATAATCACAGATAACATCTCAACTGGCACAGAGAAGTACGGTGGCCCTGAGAGCTCACAGCACTGCAACTTAAGAAAACACATGCAAAAAGACAAGACACAAGCAAATTAAGAAAACATCTTCATCAATTTGACAACACATGCGCAGCATTTTGAAAACGCGATTAAAAGACACAATACATTAGAAAAACGTGCTGCAAATAGACAGCAACACAACACAAGTGTTTCCAGATGACACTTAAAAGTGATGCACACGCTTATGCTTATGCTGATGCTAATGAGGCAGTTTAGCATTTATAATGTGTTACTTAATTGATGCATGTGTTACACTTTACAATAAGGGTCCAGAAAGCATTCACTAATGGTTAACTAATTAAGTTTTGTAACTTTTATTAATGCTTAATAATGTATTAATTAACTCTGAGCAGTGGACATTAATTAACTGCTTATTAATGCACTAACTAATGTGTTAGTTAATGTTAGGTAATACATTGTAACGATTATTAAGCTATTATTAAACTGTTAGTTAATGCTTAATAATGCATTAACTAATGCTGATTAAGGGACCCTTATTGTAAAGTGTTACCGGTGGTTTGAACATAAGCAAAGTGTCTATAGTTGGTACAATCGATCGACCAGTGGGCTGACTTTTTCAGATGATTTCTTAAACAGAACCTGATCAGGTAAGGCGTGCAGCATCAGTTACATTGGTGATCCATTGAGCCACATTCACAGACAAAAGAGAACATCAAGTTTCATCTTGTAAAGAACAAAAAAGTAGGCTAAAAAATAAATGTTTTATATTTGGATACTGCAGTTCAGATAATATCTTCATTAACTCCCAGTATGTGGTCTTTCATTGAGTGGAATCCACTGATGGTCCACTGTTCAAAGAGCCAATGGAGGCCAAGTCAGGCCAACTCATTGTGGTCTTTTTGAGCATGCTTAGCATTTAGACCATCACAGACCTGTTGTGGGTTTGAAACTCCTGCCTGCCAAAACTAAACCAGACTAACCAAGCACAGATCCAAAGTCCCCTGTGATTACCCACCAGCAGAGCTCTGGATCTGTGGCCTCGGTCCAACTGTGGCCTCGGTGGCTTGGTCACTATTAAACACAGCTGCTGCCGCCATGCCTCTGGACACACACACACACACACACACACACATACACACAAACACACACACACACACACACACCATTGTGCATCAGTACAAAAGCAGTGAAAGCTCATACTCAGTTTAACATAACTATCTCCATATTCAGATATCCAGGGAAAGAAGCGTCCACAGCAGTAAGAGAGCTTTGATTGTAGTCAGATATATTATATCCCCACATCTATTCAAATTATCTTTAAAATAAAACAGTCTCCTTTTAGGGTAGAAATATGAAACAGGAGCACAGTAACTATCCCACATGATTATAAGATGAAACCTCAGGTACTGATTCTGCTGTAGATGATATTTGACAGTTTTTTCCACGAGGTTATTACTCGAGCATGAAGTGTTTGGAGTATGATTCAATAGCGTGACATTCAATCATGTTGATTTAATAAGACATGTGGAACAGAATGTCACGATGACACTGTGATAATCATAAGGGGATCGTAACGGTCAGTTTGGAGCTCGAAAGCAGGACCTATACTAGACAATGGAATTAGAAATGGGGAAGATGTTTTTAAAATGAGGCTTTTACAGAAATTAAATCTGGGTAAATAACCTCTCTATTAAAGATATAATTTATGTCAATCTTCATTAATTTTCTTATTTTTTTCCTCCCCTCCCCAAAAAAATAATTCAGTCGCTTTTCCATTTCCATTCCATTATAATTCCATTTCTCTCATCTGATGTACAAAAGCTACTTAATCTCTGATGCAGCCCTCCCAGATGCCCCATCCACTCCGGAGCTTTGTATAATGCAACAGCTTCTCAACTGTTCCTTTCTCTGTGCTTTGTCTTGATGTCATCATTGTCGTATAGTTTAATCTAAGCGTACCCTTATTTCCTCATCATCAGTCTTCTGACAGTAACGCAGTCAAAATAAAGAGCTGAGATATAATCAGTAGAGCTTTTCACAGTCATACTTTTACAATGTTATACTGGTAGTTGATGTTTCATTTCTATGTCAGGCCTTCCTAGCTTCCTGTAACAATGATGCCCAGCCCTCCACACAGCAACATGATAAGTGTTAAAGCCTCTGGGAACCCAAATCAACAAAAATATCAATCAATCAATCAATCAATCAATCAATCAATCAATCAATCAATCAATCAATCAATCAATCAATCAATCAATCAATCTTTATTTGTATAGCGCCAAATCACAACAAACATTATCTCAAGACGCTTTTACAAACAGAGCAGGTCTAGACCACTCTATGTCAAATTATGAACAGAGACCCATCACCAAGACAGGATAATACTCAGTCTGACCCCACCTTAATCCACCATGAGATTGCACCTCACAGTATTTAGCTAGTTACAGCAGAGAGGACAAACTTCCTTTAACAGACAGAAACCTCGAGCAGAACCAGACTCATGTTAGACAGACATCTGCCTTGACCGAGTTGGGTCTGGAAAGAGGGATAGAGGGGAGTAAGAGAGAGAGGTGATAGTGATGAGACGAGTATTAGAAGCTGTTGCCGCTGGAGTCCAGCACGTCCGTATCAGCTGGAGTCCAGATCGTCCACAGCAGGAGGACGTCTACGGCAGCTCAGAGGAACCTACGAGACAATGGAGCTCAGGGACTCCAGAAAGGTCTATGGTTAGTAACTTTAATGGGACAGGCAGAGTTAAAGTAAGTGATGAAGGGGTTGGGGGGAAGGGGGTGAGCTAGGATCCCAGTGTGTCAGTGCGCCAGTTCCCCTGGCAGTCTAGGCCTATAGCAGCATGACAAAAGCTGGTCCAAGCCTGATCCAGCTCTAACTATAAGCTTTATCAAAAAGGAAAGTTTGAAGCCTACTCTTAAAAGTTGAGAGGGTG